>NW_027496224.1:0-235116 GCF_021521415.1 Bidens hawaiensis
AGGGGGAGTCAACTAATGTGGCAGGAGGATCAGGGGGTGAAGATGTTGTGGTAGTGGATGATGAGGAAATGGTGAATGATGATGTTGTGGGTGATGACGATGTGTTACCTATTGAGGAGATTGAAAAGATAGGCGAAAAGATTGTGATTGATAGTGAGATTGAAGAGGGAGAGATTGTGGATGATAGCGTAGGACATGATATCCCAGACGTTGATAAGGCAAATATGGGTCAAGATATGGAAAGTGATGAGTCTGAATGGGAAGAGCAGCCGAGATGGAAAGAAGGCTACGCTCAGTGGTTTGTGAAGACAAAGAAGCCAGCGGTTCCAACCATGTTCAAGAAGAGTTACAATATCAAAGGGTATGCTGAACCAAAGAAGGGTATTATATGCTGGTTGTATGATGAGCAGTTGAGGTTATTTGTGATTAAACGTTTTGATGGGATTCAGTACCTTAAGAGGATGTTGTGATCTTTGAATACCTTGCCTGAGTGTGAGGTGAAGGATTTGGCTAAGTTGGGGTTGATTAATAGAAGTGATGATAATATGGCCAGAATTATTGGGAAGATTGTGTGGGAAGAAAGTATCAAAGAGAAAAAGTTTGAGTTGTTAAAGCCGCAGAAAGGGAAGCTAGTTGAAGATAAGGAAAGAGGAGTGAGAGCTGATGGCAAACCTTGGTTGGTAATGAAATATAAGCCGATTCGGTGTTTGAAAGAAGTGCCGATGAAGACAATGCTCAAGGATGTTTTAAAGAATCTAAAGTGGTGGTATGTCGATAGCCAAACAGCTGAAGCGGTTATGGAAGATGAAGATGAACAAGAAATTCTGAGAGTGTATGATCCCATGCACTTGGTAAATTTGTCTCAAGCTGACTTGCAGGTGCTAAACGAGAAAAAGATATTCTATATTCCTGCATGGAAAGATGAAGCCAAGAAATATCAGAAAGTGGTGTCTGTTTGTGTCAGAGAGGGCGTTCATGCTTGAAGACTGGTGACACGAGATTTTTGGGATTACAAGACACGTGAATGAAGATTGAGATATGAAGTTACTGCCAAGGGGGAGTCTGTTGGTGCTTAATGTCAGTAGTTCAGTATCTAGTGTTTTGTATGTGTCTGTAATCGAGTTAGATTGTTTGATTTGGTGTTAGATATTGTGTCACACAAGTTCGCCTGGGATGTAGGCGAACTTGTGGACAAGCGAAGTTAGGACAACTTCGCCTAACATGTTAGGCGAAGTTGTCAAGGAGTATATATCCTCACTTCGGCTTGGTTTTTGGAGAGTTTTGATCCAGAACGTGTATTTGTGATTAAAGATCACGTGTTGAAGTGTTGCAATACAACATGCTTATTAGTATTGTAACGTGTGTTTGTGTTTCAGTTTTAACGTATATCATATCTTACGCTCGTATCGTATACGTGGGGATTCCGCACCCTCGTGTTACGAGATACTCCTGTGTAGATCCGGCTGGGAACCTACAATAGTGGCTTTAGTCCACTATTAATGTTAAAAGTTTTGAGTTTAATTATCAAACCTCTGCCCAGATTCACTCTCAAGCTTCATACTAATATTATTACATACATACAATTAATATATACATACATATAACATATAACCTACAATTAAGAGTAATTACGAACTAGATCCGTATTAGGTTAATTATACATTAGATCAGATCTGTGTTACAGATAAACGAGATCAAACAAGAATTAAGAAGACCCGCCAATGATCTAGCCGCGTCGATACATCGATTATACAATACGAACATGAATACTTTAAATACGGTTTATTGATAAATAATGGATAAATTACATAATAAGTTATGGAGAGGATAAATAATAGATTTAGGACCTCACACCTCTCATATGTGTGATCTCACACAATTATGATCATGGAACCACCTATTTATAGGTCACATGCTCCATTCGTTAAGTTAACTCTAATTCGTTATGCCTCCTTAACGAATTAGACTCCATTCGTCAACATTCATGACGAATGGTAATAACTTAACGAACTATCACTCATTCGTTATGCTTCCATAACGAATGGAGTTATACATTAACGAACTAGCCATGATCACTAACGAATGGACCTCATTCGCTATACAAACCATAGCGAATGGGCCATTTACAATAAATATTCAATCTAGACTATCTATAATTTATTTGGTCGCTATGGACAACCAAAAAAGTGCACTAACACTTTCCATGATGTGTAAAAAGTGAGGTGATATAAACATAATGAAAATCTAATCTTAATGTGGAGATATATTGTTGTCTATGCATGTTTCAAGATAAATCTTTCCGAATGATAGGCAGAAAAGTGACTACCCTATCATATACGAGCCTGTTGGTATTTGGTCACCAAAATTGATTCATTTTTTACATATGACAAAGAAAAAATGTGAGCAAAATATTTATTATCAACAAAAAGTTGAAATGTTCATAAATTTTAAGAAAAAAAATTCAAACATGAGGGTTAATTATAGAACTACAAAGATGGGGGCACAAAAATAAGTCATGTCACATCTTGAATAAAAGACATGCAAGTCCGTATTGCGTGGCATGTAAGTCCAACGTTCAACCTCAATATGTTTGAAAGCTTTAAAAAAAATAATTCATAAAAATTTATATGTTCTGTCATACAATATATTTTAACCAAATATCAGGGGGTTGAAATCAAATTTGGGTGATCTGTGGAAAGCCAAATAAGCTTTGAGAGAGATATTGGACATCATAGCACAACAAGTGTTATCCATTTTTGTATTATGCTAATTAATTGAACCATAAGCATATCACCAATATGTAATGAAATTCATGCTAAGTCTAGACCATCTATTAACCTGCCTGATCTCTCGTAATAATGCTGAGAATGATGTATTGAGAGGAAACTTAATCAATATGTTCCCATGTTGAGATCTTTTCAAAAAGTTGGAAAAGAAATAACTGAAATTTGATCTCTTAATGCACCATTTGCTCTTAAAAAGTGAATTTTAATGATAAAACTATTTGAAATAGGTTTAAGTCAAAGTGAGTTTCATTTTATACTTGAAAATGTTTGAATATGTTACTTCTAGAAAACTTTAATGATGTTTAAACTTTCTAGAAAACGTAGTTGTTTTGTAGGATGTCGGACTCATTCTAGCAAGCTTAATACTTAAAATATCCGAATATGTTAATTCTGTCAAACGTTGATGATTTTTGAACTTTCTAGCAAACATAGTTGTTTTGATAGTATGTTTAACTCATTTGAGCAAGCTAAATGGTTGATTATGTCTGAATATGTTAATTCTAGCAATCTTTGGTGATTTTTGAACTTTCTAGAAAACTTAGATGCTTTGTTAGGATATCTAACTCATTCGGGCAAGCTTAATGTTTGAATTTGACTGTAGATGCTATTGCTAGCAAGTATTAATATTTTTTAACTGTTCTAGCAAATTTAGTTGTTTTTATTGAATGTTTAGGATATTCAAGCAACCTTGATAATAATCCATACTTAAACGAATTATTCATATATTATCGGGTAGACTTTGATAAATTTATGCTTTCGAGTAAACTTGGATATTTAAAAAGTTATGTTTTTGTCTAGAATACTTGATTATTATATGATACATGTTTTAATATGCTTTACATGTCTATTTTGAGTAAACTTTGTTGTTTTATTTGAAATTTGTATTTGTCTAGCATACTTAAAAGTATTGGTGTTATTTTCTGAAATTACAAGGGTTTTCTAGTAAACTTTGTTTACCGAACAAACTTCATGCTTCTAGCACACTTGTTAAATGGTGACTCATTCCAAGTGTTCACCCAACATACTTGTTAACTTCAGAAAATCCCCAGCAACCTTCACTTTTCGGGTAAACTTTGTGTTTAGAGCATACTTGTATATCAAAGGATAAATAAGTCTTCTCTAGCACACTTTGCACTCTTGAAGTATTTCCGGGCGTACTTTTTTTTAAAACATACTTGAATGAATATTTGTTAATTTTATAAGTATATCGGGTAAGGTTTGAGAAATTCAGATATTCGAGCAAGGTTAACAATTAGAAATATCTCTAAGTTATTATTTGAGGATTCTTTATTGATTCCTAGCAAGATTGCCTATTTGATGCATTATACTTGATTATTTGTCTTGTAATTTATTTCTGAAGCAATCTTGTATATTCGAGTAAGCTTCCTTCATCTTATCCACTTAGTGTTATTTTTAATTACATTAAATATCTGAACAAATTCTGGAACAAGCATGCTTTGTAATTTAAACATTAACTAGCAAGCTTTGTAAAATAAACTTAATCGAGCAAGCTTTATGCTAATACATTTAAAAATGATTTTTTGGCACTATTCATAAACAAAACGATAAAATACATTTAAAAACCACTTTCAAAAGGTATATAAGAGAGACTTAGATAAATTTTCACATTTCACTTCTCCCTCTTCCACTATTGCATTATTACATGTACAACTCATTCCCGAATCTCAAACGCTCAACAAATTTCCAAACCTAAATTTGTCCGGCCCACAAATTCCGACACGGTAAGCGTCAATTGACTGTATTCCGGCACATTTATACGGAATTAGGGCTTTAGTTTTCATCTTAACTAACTTCTCTGTTTTCTATGTAGCAATTTGTCGATGTACAGGTTCATAGAGAAAATCTTTTATTTCTTCTATAAATTGTTACTTATAACATGCTAAAGTTATGAACTTTGAGACTAATCTTTACTTTAAATGTGTTTGTGTTTGAACAATTATGGCAACGTATCCTTTTGAAAAGAAACAAAATATGTGTGCATTGCTACAAGTAACTGCTGATAATCAACCTGTTGAACTGATTATAACGTGGCTTCAAAGATCAAATCTAAGATTTCGCTGACAGAGCGCCCAGTTATTTATAGAAATCATCGATTTCATTTCTAACATTAAGCACAACTATTTTATGATGCAGGAGGTAGGTGCATAGAGGCTACTGTTGCCAGGCAGGAGATTGTAATCATTTAACAACTTATAAGGGCTAGTCTTCAATTGAATGATGCTGTGGAAGCCCCATTAGCCACAATCCATTTCTCCACCAATAGATTATTGACAATACGTCAGGAGACTATGGGATACCAAGGTAATGTACATGAATGCAAATTCAAAAAGGGCATGTTCCCTGACCTTTACAGGTTCTTGATACACCATATTGTTTAGGGGTATGCACCCAGAAAGGGGTCATGGACGTTGATGAGTCGAACTCTTGCCAATGCCACAGTGGCTGTTGTATTCAGACAGTCATTTAACTATTCAAAGATGATATTTGATGGATTGGCTGAAAATTTAAGGAAAGCAGATAAAGATAACTTCTTTGATTATCCATGATTTTTGCAGATCATCATCAATCAGGTGTTACCTGGTTTGCTAACTATGGAAATTACTCATACATTGCAAGATCCGAATGTTTATAGGAGGATAGCAAAGTTGGCTTCAACAAGCAATTTCAACCCAGATGCTAATTTTGATCTACCTTGGTTGGTGAATAATGATTTGGAAATCATGGTAGTTCCAGAATCACCACGTGTGGCTTCTAAGAAGGAGGAGAGTGAGAATGAAGATAATGATTCTGATATCGGAGATGATGATGGAGGACATGATGAAGAAGGTGATGCTGTTATTGTTGAAGAGGCTCATTTAGAGGCACATAGGGAGATTTTAAACCAACCTATTCCCACACCACCAACCTCACCCCAAAACAAGCCACTAAACCAACCCATATCACCACCCCCATACCATATCCCCACCCCAATACCAAGAAAATGAGCCATATATCCCATCCCCACCAACATCACCACTAGACCAAACCCAAAGCCGACCTCAAACCCAAATCCCAACGCAATCACCAAACCAAACCCAAAACCTAGACCAAACACAAACCCAAAGCCCAGTCCAAACCCAAGACCAAACCATCCATGAACCATACGTACCACAATATGTCCCTTCCCACCTATTAAACCAGGCTAACACACCATATCAATCCCCAACCCAATCTTAAACACCATATCAACCAATCTTTGAAATTATACACACTCTTATTCCTACCATAAGAATCCTAAACCCATTACCCTCCACAAGTACCAACATTATTGAAAGCCCAATCCATGAACCCATCCCACTCCAAACGAATATCCCTGACCCATTCCCAACTACACCTACCGGTTCCACTTCCCATGGGGCACATTTATTTGGAAGATATTTGGGTGTATTGAATGAAAACACCGGGTTGAGGAGGGAGAATGAAGAGTTAAGAAAAAGGAATGTTGATTTGGAATCCCTGTTGGCACATGCACAACAAAGGATTCGAACCCTGGAAGTTGAGGTTGAGAAGACCTTAGTTGTACCAAAACAGGATGAGAATCCGCATGTGGTCAATATTATAAGGGATGATGTTATGGAGGAGGATATTTATGTGGAGAGGGAGGATACATTGAAAAATTTATGTGACTTGTTTGGAAGTAGTGAGGATGATAATGAAGAAAGGAGAGTTGATGATAGTGAGTATGATGCTGACGAATAAGTTGGTGGTAAACAGGAGTATGATGTTGCTGATGTGTTAGTTGAGAATGAGGTTGTTGAGAAGGTTAGTGAAAAGGAGGTTGATGCTAGTGAGAATGTGGATGTTAATGAAACTGAAAATACTTTAATTGAGGCCATAGAAATTAATGCTATAGCTACTAAACCACAAACATATGTGATTATTGATGTGGGTGGGGATACATATGATATTATCTTTGAATAAGAAAATGTTGTAAATCTATGGAAGTGGAGATGGAAGACCTTTTTGCTGAGACTGAAAACTTTCCCAGTGAACCAGATGTGGTGAGGGAAACGGATGAAGAAGAAAGGAGGAGAGCAAAGGGGAAATCAATTGCTGAAAATGAAGATCAATTACAACCCCTGAAAGCTTAAAATGCAAAATCCATTGATGACATATTGGATGTTGATGAATGTCTTGCACAAGCTGCCAAAAGGCATGAGAATATTCTTGAGGAAATGATAGAAAAAGAAAGTATTTCTAGATCCACGAATGAAAAGGAGATTGATCAACAAGAAATAATTGTTGGAGGACGTTGAGATCAACAAGAATTTGAATGAATGGGGGGGAGTTGGAACAAGAGGTGATTGAAAGTCTGATAAAGCTCAAACAAATTGAAGAAGTTGATAACACCCTGGCTATAGTCATTTTTTATCATAAAAAGTCTGAACAAGAGGGAACAATCCCAACCACTGCTGAACCCATTAATGATGATTCAAACAAGCAGATGGAAACTGAAGTTGTTGGACAGAACATAACCCAGATCTTTGCTGAAAAATGGGAAAACAAGCTGAATAAGAATTGATTCATGATGATAGTTAGAATTTAGATGATGAAGATAAGTATGGTAAGAAGTATTCAAGAAAGAGGAAGAGGGATAACAAAATTGATGATAATAATGAACCAAAAAAGAAGAGTCCTGTAAAGGATGTTCCTATTTTTGCAATACCTCTTCAAGTGGTGAGACCATACTCAATTGAAGTTGAAGATGATGTCAACGAACCCAGAATTGATGCCCTTGTTGACCTATCTGAACCAGATTATGACACTGCTGATTTCCTTGATGTGAACATCACTGATGAGCATAGGGAAACTATTCATATAATGTTGGATAAGGCTAGAAGGAATTATCCAAAAATCTTGGGATTAATAAATCATGGTTATAGGTTTGAAACTCTAGCTCCAATGCCTGATGAGGAGTTGCTGAAATTACTGGATGAAGAGGTTGAGGATATAAAGGTGAAGATGGAGAAGAAGAATAGAGATTCTAAAAAGTTCATGGCTTATCTAAGATTACATGGCCACTCTGAAAAACAGCTAAGCTATATGAAGTTTAGTGAATTGGAAGAAGCCTACAATACAACTGTTGAAGCTGTTAGAAGAGATGAACTGGAAAGAACGAAGAAGGCCGGTACCTAACATGAAAGGCTTGAAAGATAATAAGCCAAGTTTAAAGGAAACTGTAAGCTATTGATTGAACATGGTTTTTCTATTAAGATTTTTGATAGTTTAAGTTGAGAGCAGGTGGAGACACACTTCAAAAGAATATCAAGAAAAATACAATTTGAAGCTTCAACAAAAAGGCCCAGAATAATGACTCTTGCTGAGAAGGAGAAGATACAGTGAAAATATGAACAAATCAAATTATTTGATAGATTGATGGATGCTAGGGGAAGAGGTGATGAAACAAAGAACCTGAGCAAGGAGGACAAGCTGGTCATGTACAAATCTGAAAAGGAGAAATTTGATCGTGAAAAGACTGAAAAACATCTAAAGCTCCTAAGGCTCCTCCATCGGTAATTCTGAAGGATGAGCCAATTAAGAACGTTGAGCCATGCGACGACGAGAACAAGATCAAGATCCTCAAAGGCTTGATGCTTAATAAGTTTATGGCTGATGGTGTGTTTGACAACCTTGGTATAAGTCAATTAAAAGACTTATTCTATACAGAAAAGGTTGAGTGGGTAAAGCTTGAAGTTGAACAAAAGAAGCTATTACAATTCCAGCGTGGACCCAGGGGAGAACATATTCATTAACAAAAATCTGTCCCTGTGGGATCAACTGACGAGGAGATTATGGGTATGATTACCACACTATCCAAAGAATGAGAAAATTACTTGAATCTGGTAACGCTGCCCATTTTGATGTCTGGGCATCTGAGGGTCCAAGTTCCCAAGAAGAAATATACTTCTAGGCCCTCAGCTGTAAGTGTCCCAATTCCAACAACTCGAGCCTCACAACATAGAGGATATTCTTTGATGCACCTTCTGAAGTGGACCTACCAAAGAGGCACTCAATTCCAACAACAAGAGCCTCTCAACATAGACAACAAAGGCCACCTTCAGAAGTAGACCTACCAAAGAGGCTATTCTTTGATGCACAATCTGAGTCACTAAAATGATTATGAAAAGTGGTGAACTGAAGCAGATTGTATTTAAAGATGACTTTTTGGATTTCAAAAGGGAGCAACTAGCTGAGTTGGCAACCTTGAGTTTGTATGATTATCATTACAGACATAGGTTTGCTAGAAGACACCAAAATGAACTATATAAACATCTCAGGGATCAAGCTAGGAAGGGGTTCCTCATGTTGAGTAAGAAGAGGAAGTGGGAACTCTCTAAATTTGAAAGGAATAGAAATCTGAAGATGATGAGGGAGATCAGGTACATTGAAGATACCTACAAATCAAAGACTATAAACAAAAACCCTCTTGCCAATATGATGGAGTGCATAAGAATGAGGCGGCATATGACAAGGCCCAATTATGAAGTCCAAAGGAATGGAAGGATTACACAAATTGTCTTTGAACCTAAAAATGAATCATTCATTATTCGAAACTCTGATGGACTGGCCTTGGGCATCATCAAGGAAGACACTGATATGGAATTTCTGCATGTGGAGGATCTAGATGATCTAATCAGATGGACTATGCCAAGGTTGTTTTTCAAGTCAAGCAAGGTTTGTTTCCTAGCAAACTCTTGAGTAAACCAAGCTGAAACCAAGTCTTTTTGTATATCTAGCAAGGTTTATTCTTAATAAACAGTGGTCCCAGCAAGCTTGAAGGATGTTGATTATGAAATTACTTAGACTTCTACCGAGCAAGGTTCAACTAATAGAAAGCTACAGTGTTACCAGCACACTTGGGTTTGCTTAATAAGTTAAATTAACAAAAGCTTGAAGGGATTTATTAAGAACAAGTTTGCTCGTAGGACTGTTATCGAGAAAAGTTTGATATGGTCAACAAGATTGAAGTCTTCTAGGAGAATATTTTCTAAGGAAAATATTCTATGTAATGTCTGCCAGGAGAACTGTTCCCCGGCACACTTTGGTACCGGGTCTATTCAATGAAGAAAAATGCTGCAAAGCTTTCCCGAAGACCTGCTTTACACTTAGCATTTATTATAATACGTTTGATTATGTACCAATGATTTGGGTTTCTTAATATGGAATGTCACATGTCTGGGCTAGGCCTATAAAAGGAATACTTTAGTTCACGCCTATGACACACCTGACACCTGCGAATATTGTGATTGTCGATAGACCGAATCCTGCACGGAAATCTGCTAAAGATCATGAGATTCAACTTTTATACCCTAGTTGATTTTCTTTTGTATCTGTCATAATATTAAATGGAAGTATTTTGAATTAATCGTGTGTTTGTTACTTTAGTGTTCAGTGTGCAACAATTACAGTGTTAGTGTTTCCGTCATTAATACTCCAGTGTTCTTTACAAAATAGTAGTTGTCGTGAACCTTCTTGTCGACATTTAGGTGCTCGGTTATGATAGTGTTTTTGTGAGTTATCCAGTGATAGTGAGGGACCTACATCAAAGAATGTATGGTTGTATGGTAAGGAATATATGGTTGCATGGAAAGAAGGGAATCATACCCTAATATCCGACATATGCAGTAGTAACGTACGACAAGAAGGGTACTAGACCCTAATAATATCCGAGGATGAAAGACACCGGACCCTAAAAATATCCGAGAATGAAAGGCACCTGACCCTAGTAATATCCGAGGATGAAGGCGACCGGACCTTAATAATATCCGAGTTATGTATGTATGTATGTATGTATGTATGTATGTATGTATGTATGTATGTATGTATGTATGTATGTATGTATGTATGTACGTAGGTACGTACGTACGTACGTACGTACGTACGTATGTATGTATGTATGTATGTATGTATGTATGTATGTATGTATGTATGTACGTATGTATGTATGTATGTATGTATGAAGTATAAGTAGGCTAAGGTATTAATATGTGTCTTCGGATATGTGCAAGTATGTATATGAATGTAATGTATGTTGCCTGATTAACTAGAACTCACTCAGGGTAGCTGACTTTTAGTATGCATGCAGGCAAATAGGATGAAGGAGCTTGCTTGAGGGGGACACATGACATGGACTGAGCAGGCTGGCGCATCTAGTGAAGAAAAGTTATGATGTTTTATGGTAACATAATTTGAAAGTTTTATTACAAGATTTTGATATTTTGAAATGAATGTTTGATGTTTTTATATTCCACGAAAAGTTTTATTTCACTCTGATATTTAGAACTGTGCTTATGCGTAACTCCAACGTCCAAAGTAGGGTATCGGGACTGGGGCCTTACACACTCATACTCTATGTGATATTTCATAAAACTACCTTAAGTGGTAACTGTATGCCTTATGAATGTTATATTTTTATGATAGGACAAGTATAAGGATGTATAATTGTATGAATGTGTGGTTATACGAGTAAGAAGGAAACATAAACTAATAATATCTACAAATGAAGGGAGTAGATCTTGAATCTGCGAATGAAGGGATCAGACCCTAATATAATTTTTGAATGAAGGGAACATACCCTGATAATAATCTGTGAATGTAGGGAACTGATGTTAATAATCTCTGCAAATGTAAGGAACACACACTTATATTCTCTGCGAAGGTTATAGTGTAAAATGCTCTTAAAAACGTATGTATGTAATGAATGAAAGTATGAAAGAAAGAATGAATGTATGTATTTATGTATGAAAGAAATGTAAACAGGTTAAGTATGTAATATGTATATTTGGATACGTATAAATGTAAGTATGTGAATGTATTGTATGTTGCCTGATTTAATAAAACTCACTCAGCTTAGCTGACTTTTAGTATGCACGCAGGTAAATAGAATGAGACAACTAGCTTGAGGAGTACGCATGGTTGAAGAATAAAGACACTGGCATCTGACGACTTGAAGTTATATGTTTTGCGATATTTTGTCACACCCCAACCTATGGAGGAAATGCCGGGGCACAAACTGATTGTTCACAACTCTCAAAGTACTATCATGCAATATTTAAAAGTGGCAATATCTATTATATTAAAGTGAAAAATTCAAAATAAGTCTTGATTTAGTTCTTCTAACATAAATATCTCTAAATCTTCACGAATCTGGAATTCAGTTCAATCTAAAACCTGCATATGCGCATAAAATAAACATAGATTTGTCAACACGAGATTGAGTGAGTAAAGCACCAGTTAGTTAAATATAATATAATATATAAAGAGCAAAATTGTCCTTATGAGATATACAATCAAGCCAATGAGCAATTAATGAGTGTCATTAAACCATCATCTTACAAAATGGGCTTTGGCTACTACAACGGTCGTACGATCATAATAATAATGTGAATATGATGGACCTCTCCGAATACGTTAAAATAAACAAATGAACATGTAACAAGTTAGGCAAATAACTGATAGCACACAAGGCTAACAGTTTGCTAATGAGTATACTAATAATATATAATAATAAAAAGTACGCATATGTACCTAAAACATTTAAAATTTGTAAAGAGGGGAGTGGTTACGCATCTTATCAAATAAGCAAGAGGAATGTGTGTAATAAGAACGGTAATAAATAAACATCACGCTCGTCGAGAAATATAACGGTCAAATCCTAAGTAAGAGTAATAGCATAAAATACTAAAAAATAATGAATGGATTCTTTATGAATAATTGAGATTTGAGATTGAAAAGGTATTTGTGAAATAATAATTCATTTAAATTTTATTCTATAAAGGTTTTTAAAATTGTAATAGGTAATATTATATAAAAATATTCCTTTTTACAAAATAGTTGTATCAATAATTATTTTATCATGTTAATTATTAAGATACATTTTAATTATCTATTTTAAATTAAAAATCTTATTATAATCTTTATTGTTAAAACCTTTGTAATTTTTTATATTTATTACTTACATATATATAGATACAAATATATAAATATATATTTGTTACACCCCAACCTAAGGCGGAAATGTCGGTACGCGAACTGATTGTTCACAGCTCACAAGTTACTATCATGCAATTTTAAACTAACAATATCTAATTAATTATTTTTAATAAAACAATTAACATTCAATTACATCAAGTATAAAGAAAATACAATGCAAATCTAATAATCATGAATAAGTTTTAAGTCCTAAAAGGCATCTCTACGTGATCTTCATCATGCAAAATAGTCCAAACCTGATAACCTACAAATGCGTACAAAATAGATTTTTTTTTTTCAAAACGAGGGTGAGTGAGAAAATCACCAGTTTTAATTACAATTAAATAATATATAAAAGAAAACCGCAAAACTATTATCTGTGAGTATAACGTATCAAACCACAACATATAAGTATTACAAGAAAATAATGATATGTGGGCAAAACCGTTGCCATGCGAATTAGGCGTATGTTACCATAATTGAATTGTCGGTGAAACATTTGTCATGCGATCGGACGCCGGCCACTACGACATAATGTGATTAATATGTTGAACCGCTCAGAATGCGATAAATAAACATAAAAACAAATAACAAATAGCAAGTAGTCATTCAATTGATACATAACACATATATAAACAGTTTGCATTTGATAGTGTTGGAATTGATCTGCCCAAGACACATATTAGAGTTGATGTGGCTAGTGCGTATTGATCCAAGTCTGGTCATACCCAATAACAAGCTAAACAAACGCCACGATATTATTAATAGATATGATCTAAGTAATGATTATCAACACTTCTATATTTGAAAAATGGGTTTTCTAAATATTTCCATTTGTGTGTAAAATAAATTATATGGATAATTTACGAGAGACGTTATTTATTCGATAAGTAACAAAACGTGTTTGAAAGAATAACAAAAATCGGGTTTGAGTTTTTGGGGGGGAAACCCCTTAAGGGGGAAAGCCCCTCCTCTCTCTCTCTCTCTCTCTCTCTCTCTCTCTCTCTCTCTCTCTCTCTCTCTTCCTTTTGTTGTTTTCAATAACATGCAATTGATATGTATGGAGGTGTAAGATTTTTCTCTAACACAACACACTACGCTCTCTCACACACACACATTGCTCTCTCTCTTTTCTTCTCCCATTGGAACCGAGAACAAGAGGAAGAAGAAGAACAAGGGTGTTCTTCCAAGTGTAAAGATCCCTAGCAACTTGGTGTTTGTTGATTAGCTTGTCAGGTATACAAGCTTGAGGATTCCTCCTTTGGATTCTAATCCATTCAACTCATTCATCCCTATCATTCTTATACTTGAAAGGTATGTATGTTAAACACCCTATGGTTGTATTCTTGATAGCATGCATAATCGTATATGGATCCGGGCATTGGGTTTAACATAAATCGGTTTATGTGTAATGGTTAACAATATTTTAAACTAATATCTTCCGCTGCGTTTTCCTAAATAATTGGTTATTTTGGACTTTGATAATCCTGCTAAAACCCAACAATGGCATCAAGAGCCTCTTATACGATTACATGCTTCAAAATGGGTTCTAAAGTGCTCGGGTTTGATGGTATTATTTTCCATTTTGTCCGAGAAATTTAGGCATTTTGGTTGCCCCTTGTTTTTCCAAGTTCATACCATACATGCATGTGGTAAAAATCTGGAAAAATGGTCATTTGGTTACCAAATCTTGTTCGGACATATTCTGGGTTGTTTTCAGCTCTGGCCGAAAACTCTTGGTTGGGAATCAAAGGTTTTCGGTCTGGTCGAAATCACCAAATACCCGTGTTTTCGGTCTGGCCAAGAACTCTTGTTCTCGATTGACCGAAAACACGTTCTCGGTTGGACCGATAACTCATGATGTTGAATCATGGTGAACCAAAGCTTCCAGGCCGAAAGCTCTGAAGTTTTGGTCTTCTGGCCGAGAACTATGTGTTCTCTGTTTTAGGCCGAGAACTGAGGGAAAGGGGAACCATTTCTGCTCAAGGGTTGACCTGCCTAGTCAAAGGTTGACCTGTTTGTGTGGATGTTCATTACCTAGCCATTACCTTCTGTATGTTGAAGAATTATCGTTTGTGATTTATACATTTGGATGTAATATTCTTTATTTGGGTTGTAATCTATTTATTCTTTCAAATGGTTTGTAATAATAAGTAGAATAGTTGTACTTCCTTTTATTAGACAAAATGTATTTGGATATATTTTGTAAAAGAAGATGCAACTACAACACCATTTTGGTTGGAGCCCAAATGGAAGCCCAAATAAAGAAGATGGATCACAAAAAGAAGTGAACGCTTGAAGCATTTGGATGAGGAGTCAAGTGGGAGTTCACCATCTTCTACCTTGTGCCATGCTCGTCCCTTAGGAGAGACCTATTGACCCACTTGTTTCGGTCAACAAGTGTTGTCTATCTAGGTGGCTATGGTTATGAACATGTGTTTGTAATTTATGCTTGATTGGTTGTTTTAGTTTTATTGTTTTATCTTGTGTGGATGTTAACAATTAAAATCGACAACTAGCATAAAAGTGATTCCTTTGAAATTATTAAGTTATAAAATTGGTTTTATTAACTATTAATGATTTCATAATAAAAAGGGTTTTATTAAAATGAATTTGAAAATTGGTTTTCAAAGGTACCATATATTTGAATGCATGCAAATGAAGGTACAATAAATAGTTTTCCAATCTAGAATTTTGAAAACTAAAATCCTTTTAAAAAACAAGTTAAACACCATCCTTTTACACGACACTTAAGTCACTTGTAGACTTGATAGTGGGGTAGGGTCACCTAACCACATTTAAGAATGCTTGTGATCTTAAGGTGGTTTTACAAATACTTTTGGAATTAGGGCCACCTAACACTTGTATGTGTAAACTCACACGTGTGTGTAAGTAGGACGACTTGATTTGAAAACCATGACTATAGGGTCACCTTAACATGGCATTCAAAGGTGTTGATAGGATTAAACATACCAACAAAACATATGAAGTTTAACCGATCCCATAAAACTAGAAGTTACAAAGGGTTGAAATCGTCAAACGTTCACTACCTTGTTAATTTGAAAAGTAGGATAAAGGTCACCTAACTACTATTTGAATGAAACGTTGGGTTCTAGATTTTAATCAATAATTGTCTTGGAGACATTAAAGGGTATTAAAGATTTAAATTTTATTGATATCGAAAATACTAAATTGAACCTTGTTAAACACTTTTATAGATGGCCGCAAACAACGCACCGAACGCAATTATCCCACCAGTGCATAACTTATCACTGAGATCCATTCTGGATAAGGATCGTCTAAACTATAATAACTTCATGGACTAGTATCGAAACTTGAGAATTGTTCTCAAGCAAGAAAAGAAGTCTTACATTTTAGACGACCCTATTCCCGATGAACCCGAAGTTGACAACTTGGATGCCTATGCGGATTAGCTAAAATACACCGAGGATTTGGTGCAAGTTTCTTGCCTCATGTTGGGAACAATGATTCCCGAGATCCAAAAGGATTTCGAGAATCATGTGGCGTATGACATGATTACCCAGCTTAAGGAAATGTTCCTTACTCAAGCTAGGGTTGAGCGTTTCGAAACGGTCCGAGCGCTTCATGCATGTGATATGGAAGAAACCCAATCCGTATCATCTTATGTGCTTAAGATGAAAATCCACATTGATCGGCTTGAACGGCTTACCTGTCCTGTCTCACAAGAGTTGGCCACGGATTTGATCCTGAACGGCCTAACTAAAAGATTTGAGATATTCGTCATGAACTACAACATGAACGGATGGGACAAGAGCATTGGTGAGCTTCACGCAATGCTTAAGACAGCCGAAGCCGGCATGGGTAAAATGGTTTTACCCATTCTTGCGATCAATGAGGGTGGCTCAAAGAAGAGGCATCACACTGAAACCAAAGAAAAGGTTCCAATGGGTAAGGGACAAGTCAAGAAGGGGTTCAAAGGAAAGGCAAAGGCGGAGCCAAAACCAAAGAAACTAAAGGTTAGCGCTGAGGATCCATGCTTTGGTTGTGGGGAGAAAGGTCACTGGATGAGAAACTGTTCGACCTATCTCAAAGAGTTGAAAGCTAAGAGGGATGCGAGGCAAACCTCAGGTACAACTTTCATGATCCACATCGATCTTAATATTATTTCTTCTAACACATGGGTATTGGATACCGGATGTGGAACTCATATCTGCAATTCATTGCAGGGGTTCAAAAGAAGAAATGATGTGAAGAAAGGAGATATAAGTCTCTTCATGGGCAATGGAGCAAAGGTTGACGTCCAAGCCCGAGGAGATTATGTTTTAAAGATTCCAAATGGTTTGGAAATTGTTTTGAAAAACATTCTATATTCCCCTAGTTTGACTAGGAATATTATCTCTGTTTCTGTATTAAGACAATCTTGTTATGATTTTAAGTTTGTTGACAATGGTATTTATATTTTCATGGATAATGTCTTTTACTTTAAAGCGATGCCGTTTAATGACATTTATGAATTATTTCATGATGACTCATACATTGATAACTCGTTGTACCAAGCTAACACCAAAAGACTGAAAATGGATTTGAGTAATACTTTTCTTTGGCATTGTCGTCTTGGTCACATAAACAAGAATCGTATTCATACACTTCGAAAGAATGGTCTTTTGAAATCAAATGTTGATTCATTTGATGAATGTGAATCTTGTTTATTGGGAAAAATGACCAAAGAGCCCTTTAGTGGAACAAATGAAAGGGCGAAAGACTTATTAGGCATCATACATTCGGATGTATGTGGACCTTTTAGGACAATGACAAGAAATGGTGAAAGATACTTCATTACCTTTACCGACGATTATAGTCGCTATGGGTATGTATTCTTGTTAAGACACAAAAATGAGGCTATTGAAATGTTAAAAGTCTTCCAAAATGAGGTACAAAATCAACTCAAACAAGACAATTAAAGTACTATGTTCCGATAGAGGAGGTGAGTACCTCGATGATGCATTTCTAGAACATCTTAGGAGTTGTGGGATTGTCTCACAACTTACTCCACCTGGAACACCACAACAAAATGGTGTGTCTGAGAGGAGGAATCGAACTTTATTGGATATGGTTCGATCCATGATGGCTAGAAGCTCGTTACCTCTATCATTTTGGGGTTTCGTTGTGATCTCCGCAGCCCGTATTTTACATATGGCACCAACCAAGAAAGTGGATAGGACACCTTTTGAAATATGGCATGGAAAGGCTCCATCATTATCATATTTAAAGGTATGGGGTTGTGAGGATTATGTTAAGATCTTCACCCCTGATAAACTCAAATGCCGATCCACTAAGTGTATATTTGTAGGATATCCCACAGATTCGATGGGATATTATTTCTACAATCCAAACTAGCATAAAGTGTTTATAGCTCAGAAGACAAAGTTCTTGGAAAGAAGGTTCCTTATGGAAGGAACTGACAGAACTGTGGAACTCAAGGAGGATCAAGAACCACAAGCCGATACACGTTTGGTTGACACTAGCAATCAACAAGAGGTTGTTGATGATGCTCAAATGGTTGATCAAAACACACAAAACATTCGTAAATCCAGTAGAATTAGCACCCCACCTGAGAGATATGGATTTTTCATGGATGGATGCTATGTGGTAAATTCGGATGAACCAACCACATACCGAGATGCAATGTCACAGTCTGATTGTGACAAATGGCTGGAGGCCATGAATGTTAAGATGCAATCCATGCATGATAACCAAGTTTGGGACTTGGTTGCTCCACCACTAAATTCTAAACTGGGTGGAAGTAAGTGGGTTTTCAAGAAGAAAACTGATATGCATGGAAACTTGGATACTTACAAAGCTAGACTTGTAGCAAAGGGTTTCACTCAAACTCAAGGGGTTGATTATGATGAAACTTTCTCGCCTGTGGCGATGCTAAAGTCTAAGGATAATGTTTGCCATAGCCGCATATTATGACTATGAGATATGGCAAATGGATGTCAAAACTACTTTTCTAAATGGCCATCTTGAGGAAGTTGTCTATATGGTTCAGCCTGAAGGTTTTGTCGATCCACAACATCCTAAAAATGTATGCAAGTTAAAGAAATCAATCTATGGATTGAAACAAGCATCTAGGAGTTGGAATTGTCGTTTTGATGATGAAGTCAAGAAATTCGGATTCATCAAAAACGCTAATGAAGCTTGTGTGTATAAGAAAGCTAGTGGGAGCATCATTACCTTTCTGGTATTGTATTTCGATGACATATTGTTATTTGGAAATGACATTACAACCCTGGAAGGTGTAAAATCCTAGCTTGGAAGCTGTTTTTCCATCAAGGATCTTGTTGAGGCCGCCTATATTCTAGGAATAATAATCTATAGGGATAGATCAAGGCGGTTGATAGGTTTGAATCAAAGTGCATACGTTGACAGAATCTTGAAAAGGTTCAAGATGGAAAACTCTAAGATAGGTTTGGTACCTATTCAAAGAGGAACGATGTTGAGTGCTTCTCAATGTCCAAGCTCAAAGGATAAGCAAGATAAAATGAGTGGAATCCCATATGCGTCTGCTATAGGATCCATCATGTATGCCATGATTTGCACTAGACCGGATGTGTCATGCGCTTTGAGCATGACAAGTCGATACCAACAAAATCCGGGAACTAGCCATTGGATGGCTGTTAAGAGCATATTGAAATACCTTAGGAGGACTAAGGATATGTTTCTTATATATGGCTCTGGTGATGAAGAACTCGTTGTAAAGGGTTACACTGATGCGAGTTTCCAAACTGATCGAGATGATTATCGATCACAATCGGGATATGTTTTCGTTCTCAATGGTGGTGCTGTTTCCTGGAAGAGCGCAAAACAAGACGTGGTAGCCTTGTCCACCACTGAATCTGAATACATCGCCGCCTCCTTGGCATCTCAAGAAGCTGCATGGATTAGAAAGTTCATTGCCAATCTAGGAGTGGTCCATACCATTCAGGACCCTCTAGAAATCTTTTGTGATAACGAGGGTGCGATTGCTCAAATCAAAGAACCTCGTGCACATCAAAAGACTAGGCACATTGAGCGGAGATTCAACTACATAAGGGATGAAGTTGAAAAAGGAAAGATATGTATTCGCAAAGTTCACACTGATCAAAACATTGCGGACCCACTCACGAAACTCCTTGAAAGGCCGAAGCATGAGGGTCATACTTGTACCTTAGCACTTCGATATTCTAGTGATTGGATTTGATCAGAATTTTCTATTTGGATATTGTAACAATTTTATGTTAACTCAATCATATGGTTTTGGTTATGTTCATGTTTTTGAGTTATGTTCCATTTTAGTATGTTTAAATCCGTGAATAATTTGAGTTATTCTAAACATCTGTAGTCGATCATATTTGTGGGAACAAATATGAAAGTAAGACTATTATGAACTTGGATTTGTAGATATTCATAAGGTATGAATATAGCAAAGGGTTGCTGCCAAGGTTCATAGATATTTATGGGATAAATATTGGACTGACCCGCCTCATTTTTACTGCATGGAATCCTTGGGATTTGTGATCATAAGTAAATTTGAGTAAAGGCGAACATCATAGTATCCTCCGACCTGAGATACATATTGGGTCTTGATAGTCATCGACTATTATACTTTGACTAGTTCTTCGCTGCTCTGAAACATGTCAGTACATAAGACTAAGCTCAAGTATAGTACAAGGTGATAGTGAGAGACGTATGTAGTCAATAGAGGATTTGTCCCTCTTATTCGTTGAGAGTTAAATGTCTAAGGCCTAATAAGTTAAATCAACAGAGAATGATCACTCTGTGTCGCTGGATTTAGCATGACATTTGTGGCAAAAGGATAAATGATTGTTTCACCTAAATCATTTTCATGTACGGGACTTGAAAGGCATAATGTTATTGAATGGCACTTCGTCATGCGTATTAGGGATAGTAAACCGTTGTTAGGCGGTATTTACTATTTGCATCAATCTTTTATGTATCTTGTGCAAGTGGGAGATTGTTGGAATTGATCTGCCCAAGATACATATTAGAGTTGATGTGGCTAGTGCGTATTGATCCAAGTCGGGTCATACCCAATAAAAAGCTAGACAAACGCCACAATAATTATTATTAGATATGATCTAAGTAATGATTATCAACACTTGAATATTTGGAAAATGGGTTTTCTAAATATTTTCATTTGTGTGTAGAATAAATTATATGGATAATTTACGAGAGACGTTATTTATTCGATAAGTAACAAAACGTGTTTGAAAGAATAATAAAAATCGGGTTTGAGTTTTTGGGGGGGAAACCCCTTAAGGGGGAAAGCCCCTCCTCTCTCTCTCTCTCTCTCTCTCTCTCTCTTCCTTTTGTTGTTTTCAATAACATGCAATTGATATGTATGGAGGTGTAAGATTTTTCTCTAACACAACACACTACACTCTCTCACACACACATTGCTCTCTCTCTTTTCTTCTCCCATCGAAACCGAGAACAAGTGGAAGAAGAAGAACAAGGGTGTTCTTCCAAATGTAAAGATCCCAAGCAACTTGGTGTTTGTTGATTAGCTTGTCGGGTATACAAGCTTGAGGATTCCTCCTTTGGATTCTAAGCCATTCAACTCATTCATCCCTATCATTCTTATACTTGAAAGTTATGTATGTTAAACACCCTATGGTTGTATTCTTGATAGCATGCATAATCGTATATGGATCTGGGCATTGAGTTTAACATAAATGGGTTTATGTGTAATGGTTAACAAGATTTTAAACTAATATCTTCCGCTGCGTTTTCCTAAATAATTGGTTATTTTGTACTTTGATAATGTTGCTAAAACCCAAAGATAGTGCAATGTAAAAATGAAATTTGATAGAAGGTACGCATAAGTCCCCAAAATATTGAAAACAGTAAAAGAGGGGAGTGATTACTCACCTGATGAGATGAACAAATTATCAATGGACAATGTGAGAAAGCTAAACCCCTTTGGGATTTACCGTCAAGGATTCCTGTTTATATAATAATAATTTTATGAGCAATTTATAAATGATATAACTGTTGGGTTTCAACGGTGGTTCGGAACAAACGATCAAACAGTTTTTAACCCATTTTAAGTATTGGATCTGTTTAAATAAATATTAATCATATTAATATATAACACGAACCAAAAACGCAGCGGAAAAATAAATGATTAAAACAAACCGGAAACCCGAACTCGGATCCGGTTACAACTATACGAGCACGATATATAATTAAAACACAACCATAGATTAAATTTAGTTATTTATACCTCGTGTCACGTTTCCGACGAAACCCGGTATACCCTAACCGGTAGACAATAGTTACGTCATATTTAATGTCGGGTACATGAGTTACCATAGTAATTATACGAGAATACATGGTTCACTGTATTGATTGTACGTGAATATATAATTCATCGTATTGAATATGCGATTAATCGATCGATAGTTATTGAAACCCGAACGAATCGAGGGTTTACTTATAGACGAGATATATGATATTTAGTGATGTTTACGAAGTATTAAAGCTTCGGGATAAGTGAATTAAAGCACAGAAAAAGAATTTCGATTTAATGGTACGTCGGTACATTAAACGAAACCTTTAATACCAAACCGAGCAAGAGATGATCGATCAAGCCGAAAAAGATGCGCGATAATTAATGATATGACGTTTTAGGTTAATAAATGTCATGGTTTAAGTGTTTAAAGATTTTAAATCGGTTTTATATAAATTTCATTTTTAAGCCGAAAAACGACCGTTTTAGCCTCGTTTTAAGCCGAGTTAAAAATTTAACCGAAAAACGAACTGAACCAGATTATCCAACACGTTATCCGGATTACGAGAATCCAATCATGTGGCTAGAAATGGAGAGGTGGGTCCCACCCCACCCCTCTCACCTTTCCGATCGGACCAAAGCCCCCACCCCTCATTCTTTTGTTATTTTTTTTCTAGCAAACAACTCAACAATCCTTCTCCTCTCTCAACTTCATGATAAAAACCGAGAGTTTTTAGCAAGAAAACAAGGTAATGATCGGGTTATATACGTTTCCGTCTTCGTTTCTTGAGTTTAATTGCAAGAAAATGAGGTTTCAAAGATGAAAACCGATTCTTGCATGATCAAGTGATGTATACGGGTTATACAAGGGATCTTGGTCCAAGAAAGGGGTTAAACGAACCAAGAACGAATTTTTACGGTTTAAATCTTTGTTTTTGAATCATAACCGAAACTATAGTGTAAGAGGCTTGATCGTGAGTGTAACTTGCTTGGTATTGTGGTATGTTGGTTGTAGGTTCTGTATTTAGTGGTAGATAAGGCGGAAAGACGAGTGTGTAGCTTGTAGTGGCGGAAAACGAAAGGTATATTCGGTTTATGTTCGGTTTTGGAGTTTTTGGACAGATTGTTGATGGTTTAGAGTTAGGTCATGAAATTTTACAGGGATGTTCTACACATGAAAATAAGAGTTCTATGAATTTTTAGTAATATTTGGATAAAGGATGAATATTTGGTGAATTTAATGCTCGGTTTTGGCTAAAAATGGTGAAAAATAGTTAAATATCATGAAAAATTCTGGAAAATTGCAGATAAGCTTTTTATAACATTTATAAGTCACACACAAAATTTTAGGTCAGTTGGAGAAGTCTAAGTAGGCTTTTCGGTTAAACGAGTGCTAGGGTTTTCTAGCTCGGTTTTAGTGAAAATGGCATGTAAAAGACGATTTTGGTTCTGGAAAAATTACAGGGGACTATGTGGATGGCAGGAGATATCCAGGAGAAATTTGGGATTTTTCTAAGATCGTTTGGTATTTACGACATATTTAGTGTTTAAATGGTGATTAAAAATAGATAAATAAATTTTAATATAAAAATTAATTCTGGAAATATTTTTATAAAATTCCCCACTGTCATAAAGTGGTTTGCACAAAATTTCAAGATCCGAGATTAAACGGATAATTATTTGTGCTAATTATCAAACTTTTAAAGTTAAAACGCGTAAACCGGTGAAGTTCGCTTAAGCGAGCTGACTGGTGTATAAAAACCCTAATAATGAACTATTTTCATATAAATGAGTTGAACAAGTAAAAATAAATCATCCGAAAATAATTCGGATGATTTGAGTAATTTTTGTCCGATTTAACAGTTTCCGGTACGCTAAAGACGGAAACGGGTCCCGCGGCCAATCGGGGCGTCTAAACCGAGCTCTAATTTCACAACTTAAACTAAATTATCAGTCAACCACTATTTCGGTTCGTGTGTGACCAAACTCATTTTTGAAACATAAAAACGGGTAATCGTGCTAGGCACGCAAAACGTGGAAAACAAGCTATTAGAAAATTTGACTGTTGAACTCTAAACGACATCACAATCTGAGTCCGGAGAAGTGTTTCTGGGTTAACCTTGCCCTTAGAACGGGTACAGTACTGGGTTAACAGTGTCCCCAGATGTACCGGTTAACTTGGTTAAAGTTATATTAATAATGAGTGTATAGTAACGATCGTAGGGATCATATTACAGATTGGACGTGTTAATTGATAATGATTATTGTTACCTGCTTGCATGTGCTAAGGTGAGTTTCACGAGCCCCTTTTTCTGAATTGTTTTTAAATATTTTTCCCGGGGCGGAAGCATGTTACTATTGAAATGTTTAAGTACATACTGAACGCATGGATTTGCGTGTAATTATAAATATTTGATTGTACGGGAATCGTATGGAATGGGTACAGTACTGGGTTAACAGTGGCCCCAGATGTCCCTAGCAGTGTTTCTGGGTTAACTTTGCCTCCGGAATGAGTACAGTACTGGGTTAACCGTGTCCCCAGATGTCCCTAGAAGTGTTTCTGGGTTAACGTTGCCCCCGGAATGGATACAGTACTGGGTTAACAGTGTCCCCAGATAATATTATATTCTGATATTGATTTATCAAGGTTTACTCAAATTGTGAAACTCACCAACTATTCGTAGTTGACCCGTTTTCTCACATGCTTTTCAGGTACAATTAAGATGAAGTGATTGCTTACGTGCTAAGTGCTTGATGTGTGTAAGATTTGCGTGTAGGATGTTAGGATACATTATAACAAATAGAATTGTGTATCGTATTGTATGATGTGTGTATCACCTAGACGGTAATGAAATACAAGATAATGTAATTTGAAGTATATTAATGTATTCAGTTCTCTTTATAAACAATGTGGTTGATATCAGACGAGTCTGTCGCACCCCGTTTACGTTTCCGCTGCGGTTGCGGGGTGTTACAGAACTTGGTATCATAGCCATCGGTTATAAAAGAATTAGGATGTCTTTAAAAGATACCTAAAATATAACCAGTAGCTCAAGTATTATAGGATCTGAATATCAACTAATAATATATAGTGACGGGATCTGGATGAACTTGAATGGACAAGTGAGTTATTATGGTCCGGAACATAATAACAGACTTGTCTGCACGAGGGAATTCAGGGGAAGTCACTGGGTACATTAATAGGTAAATATGGCAACATATGTGTAAAGTATATAATATTATTTATACGTGCTAATGTGTATATATATATATATATGTACATATCTTGTGGGTACATGTATTGAGAAATGGGACCCGGATAAGGAACCGGGGGATGAAATAATAAAAGTACCGAGGATGTTGAAATTTTTAGAGCATCGGTTGATAATGAGACTGACTTATCGGGCCATAGTTATGATAGTACCAAGTTAGATCTCCCGTTTGACATTAACCAGAAATATCTAGTAACCGTCACTCCCAACCAAAATTGATAAATCCCTTACCCTACCAACACCGGTACCGTATATCCTAATAACCCCTTATGTTCACCCGAACCGCCAACCCTCACGTACGGACGGACCTGTACCTGAACCCATTCTTGTTCCATTAAAATAAAAATAAAATAATAATAATAAAATGGATAATAAATGAGCAGATAAAAATAATATATAGAAATATATATGTGTATTTCACACTCTTAAACATATGAGACATACCACCTCCAGATTGAGAATTACCGATTTTAGCGAACCTAGAACGCCTGAGGACATTGACTGAGCAAGCGATAGAGTTTCCCATAATAGTTATTGATAATATTTGAAGGCAACCCATGTTGCGCGATTACCTTGAACCTTTGCAACTCCCTATGTTAACCTTACATCTGTTAGATGCCTATACCCATGTGTACTCGAATAGAATGATCACCCATACACAAAGAGGTGTTGGAATCATTATAGCATAGTTGGTTGTTCGTTCGTAGGTGGTATACTGTGTATGCCGAATATACGAATGGACACGGATATTATAACTCCGTGGTACGTAATCGTTTGGTGCTCACGGTGAGCATGTATCGGTTATGCTGACATGCAGAAGGATATTGAAATCAAGCATAGTAAACATTAATCTGTGTTGAGAAAGATCTATATGTCAGTTGGTGACAAGGGTTATGAAACATATTTAAGCGTTAACCGACGTCAGGTTAAGTCCTTATGATGTTATATTTGTGGGACATATATACTAGATACTGGTATGTGTAATATGTATGATAATATTTGGTGTGTATGTGTACCTGCTGTTATGATTGAGCTGGTAACGAGTTATACGGTGAGATTAGTATTGATTACTGCGTACGGGATGAGTACGGCAGAATGACATAAAAAGAGTAACTCCAATGATGGAGATTGATGTGATTCAGTTGATTGCTCAAAGATAGCAGATGATGACACCGAATGTCGTATCATAGATCACTGCTAGTGTTGATGCAAATGTGAACGCAGAATTATAGTTCGAGCAATCACAAGATTATGAATATTTCAATTCTTAGTGGTATTACTAAGAGTGATAATGTCCCACCGAATACTATTATGACTACAAGTGTTAGTTATAAACTAAACATGAATAGTAGTCGTAATGAATTAGATCCGGTATGAAGGATATGTTTATCGGTTGTGCTAAGGGGATTATTAATAGTTTACTGATGGTAAAGGGAGGAATAGATTAGCGAGTGGATAGAAAAGATCGAAACGATTAAGGATATTGGTAAGAGTCTAGAACATTGTGTAGTGAAATATGCTACAGATATGTTGGTAGATTATGTTGTATCGTGACGGAACACGATGGTACAAAATTATAGTTAGAAAATTTTGCTCAGATGATATGGTCAGGATTTAAAATTCTTGTGCTAGAGCACTTTTATTCGAGTAATTAAGTTCAGAGATTGGAAACTGAGCTATGGAAGATAGAAATGTTGTATGCTGATCACTTAGAAAACGCTAATCGTTTGAAGGAATTGTCATGTCTGGTAACATGGCTAATTACTCCTGAAACTAAGCGAAGTGAGCGCAATATTGGGGACTAACTCCATCGATAAGGAGTATAGTCAATCCTGTAAAATATACAACCTTTGGAAGAGTTGTGTCACAAGCCAGCATTGATATATTTGACTCTATGGGAAGCGGACTGGAAGGACGTTAGGTGAGACGTCGAGTATTAAAGAAGAGAAATGATAAAGGTATAGTGCAAGATAGACTTTTGAATAAGTAAGTATGTCCTACAACCCAGAATTATACCAAGACCAGTTCTGGTGTGAAAACATGAACCCCATGAAGGGTCCTTCCCTAAATGTGGAAAATATGGTCATCGGCAGGAAGAAGAATGTCGAGTGATAGTAGGCCACGGGTGTGGTAAAGATGGATGTAATGCCCTAATTGTAGAACCAATTGAAGCCATGTGAACCGACAACCCCAACCCATTCGTGTACAACCACTCCGAACCCAACAACCTCAATAACAATCCATCCAAAGAAATCAAATTATGCCAAACAGTTGTACTTGCTATGAATGTGGCAGTACAGAACGTTTCAAGAGAAATTGCCCAAAGTTGAACCAAGGTGTCGTTGGAAGACGAACCTCAAGACAAGCATCAACCTCGGATCAAGCAAGGAGCCGTGCTTTTGTGAGTAATTCGAATAAAGCACGTCATGATCCAAAGGTGGTATTAAGTACGTTGTAGTTTTAAATCAATGGGCTTCAGCGACATTTTTACGGTCGTCGATAGAAGTTAGTTTCTTCTAACCTCCTATCATTTGGAAAGATACCGATTAGTGAAACTATAGAACCCCATACGGTAGAATCGCTAACGGTAAATCTCTAATGGTTAACTAAATTGATCGGAATTGTCCTATTACTCTGAACGATTAATCCTTTCCTTATTGACCTACGACCAGTAAAGTTAAGAAGTTTTGACATAATAGTTAGCATGGATTGGCTAACTCAACATGAAGCTGAAATCAAATATGAAAAGAAGATGATTAGAAGCTCTCCTTCGGACGATGAAGCGATTAGATACAGAGAAAAGTGTACGGTATTATGTTACCACTCTAATCTCATTTTGAGATGTTATAATATTTACAACAAGAAGACGTGGTGTATTTAACAAACGTGATTGCCACAGATTTAAAAGAAAACATATAGAAGTATCCCGATGGTACGCAAATTCCCACAAGTCCTCCCAGAAGGACTTCCTGGATTACCGCCAACCCGACAGGTCGAATTCAGAATCGATTTAATGCTTCAAGCTGGCCCTGTTGCTAAAACACCTTACCGACTTACACCAACTGAAATGCAAGAATTATTGGATAAGGTTTTATACGACCTAGTTAGTCACCATGGGGTGCACCAGTGTTATTTGTAAAATGAAGGATGGAAGTGTTAGGATATGTATTGATTAGGGAGAATTGAATAAAGTGACGATCAAGAATAGGTATTCACTTCCTCGAAGTGAATGATCTGTTTAACCAACTGCAAGGGACGGTTTATTTTTAGAAAATTGATCTTAGATATAGTTATCACCAAATGGAAAACCCAAGAGGAGGACGTTGCAACAACAGCGTTTCGGACTCGCTACGGCCATTATGAATTCTTAGTTAAGCCTTTCGGGCTAACAAATGCGCCGGCAGCCTTCATGGAACTCATGAACCGAGTCTGTAAACTTTATTTTGATAAATTTGTCATAACATTCATTGATGATATTTTGATATATTCGCAACGTAAAGAAGAGTACGAACGACGGTTAAGGAAAATTGTGGAAGTGTTAAAGCAAGAGGAGCTATACGCGAAGTTTTCGAAATGTGATTTTGAATAAAGAAGGCATAATCCCTTGGTCATGTTGTAAAGCAACAAGGATTTCATAAAGATACAAATAAGATAGAAACAATTAAAATTGTGGCAAGCGCCGATTTTAAGTCTCCCCGATGGAGACGATGGTTTTGTCGCGTGTTGTGACGCATCGCGTAAAGGGTTAGGATGCGTGTTGACGCAGTATAATAAGGTTATAGCCTATGCTTCCCGACAGTTTAAAGTACACGAGAAAAAATTACACTACTCACGACTTAGAACTGGGAGCGGTTATCTTCGCACTTAAAATCTGGAGACATTATCTCTATGGTACGAAGTGCACCATCTTCACCGATCATAAAAGTTTGCAGCACATATTCGATAAGAAAGAACTGAATATGAGGCATCGAAGATGGGTCGAGTTGTTAAGCGATTATGACTGTGACATCCATTATCACCCCGGCAAGGATAACGTCGTAGCCGATGCCTTGAGTAGGAAAGATCGGGTTAAGCCATTGCGAGTGCGAGCGCTGGGGATGATAGTCCAGTCGAACCTTTCGGACCTAATTCGAGTCGCTTAACGTGAGGCGTTGAGAGAGGAACAATTGGAAAGGGAGGAGCTTTACGGCAATGAGAAGAATTTCGAACAACGCGTGGACGAAATTCTCTACTTCAAAAATTGGGTCTGAATCCCGACCCTCCATGACCTTCGTGAATTAATCATAGACGAAGCGCATAGATCGAAATATTCCATACATCCGGGATCGGATTAGACTATTGATGATACGAATATCTGGAAGGATTTTATTAATGGCCGAGTTTGGAGAAAGATATGGTTACGTATGTTGGTGAATATTTAAGTTGTGCAAGAGATAAGGCTGCACACCGAAAACCCTAGAGAACACCACAACGACAGAAAATTCGCCAATAATAGTGGAAATAAATTACAATGGGATTCGGGACGCAGATTCCCAAGATATATCAAAGGCATGATGTGAATTGGGTAATCGCGGATCGATTAACCAATCCTCGCATTTCATCCCAATCCATGACGATTACCACAATGAATCCTCGCCCAAATTCATGATGGTGAAATGGTATCTCGTCGAGGAGTACCATTTTCAATTATCTCAGATCGAAATGGTCATCCTACTTCCATTATTGGAAGGCGGGGAAGGAAGCATCGATAGCTTGAAGTTTTCTATGGGTGAAGTAATTATCACCAATTTGTTAAATTGAAAATGGGCGTCACTCAAGCCATAAGATTTGAATTGATTCGAGAAACAACCAATAGGATTTATAATAATTAAGATATGTTGAAAGCAGCGCGAGATTGGCAAAGGATTTATGCCAACATTCAAAGGAAACCATTGTCGCTGGAAAGAGGTGACAAGGTATTTTTAAGGCATCACCTTAGAGAGGTGATATGAGGTTTGGCAAAACCGAAAATAGCTCCTTAATATATTGGACCTCATGAGACTATCTCCATGATTGGTCATTTAGTTTATCGATTAAAGTACTCCAGGGGCTAAGTACTATACATAATGTTTTGCCATGTATACGGATTGAAAAGTGCCTAAGCGATGAGGCAACGAAAGTACTAGAAATAAAGGTACTCATAAAAGACATGCTTGATATCATAACTAATTCCGTAGAGATAGTAGACGGGAAAACTAAACAGTTTGGACACACCAAGCTTTATTGATTAAGATTAAGTGGAATTCACAGCGAGGACCAGATTATACCTGGTAACGCGAGGGTGAATTCTGAAGGAAAAACCCCCCACCTTTCCCTCGGAAGGGGATAGTGGACGTGTAAAATTTCGAGGACGAAATTTCTTAACGGGGTGAGAATGTAACGATTCCGAAGAAACCCGGTATACCCTAACCGGTAGACAATAGTTACGTCAAATTTAATGTCGGGTACATGAGTTACCATAGTAATTGTAACACCCCGTAACCGCAGCGGAAACGTACACGGGATGCAACAGACACATCTGATATTCAACAGCATTGTTTATAAAGAAAACACCACTACATTACTTTAAAAGTATTACATTGTTCTGAGTTTCATAACCATCTAAGCGTTATCACATAAGTGTTACCGATAGTACATTAACATATTTAATGCAAAATATAGATCTCTAGACTTCCACAAAATAGCACACAGCATCGAACACATATCACTCATTCCGACTTGAGTGTACCTAGAAAGCATGTAAAGAAAACGGGTCAACTACGAATAGTTGGTGAGTTTCACTAATTTAAATAAACCACGACAAATCGTTATAAAAATCATGAATAGGTGATGTAATTATACTGAGTTCACGAGTGAAAACTCTATTAACCCCAAAACATTTAGATTAACCTCCGGGAACTCTGTTACCCCAGAATACTTCCAATAACCTCTGGGAACTCAGTTACCCCAGAAACACATTTAATAACCTCTGGGAACTCTGTTACCCCAGAAACCCATTTAATAACCTCTGGGAACTCGGTTACCCCAGAACACTGTTTCGGGTCTTACAATATTAGCAACTTAGTTAATTACCATCTTAATACATTCCCGTACGATTTCCGTACAATAAACATTATATAAATATATTCGTTTCCATGCGATTAGCATGTACTTAAACACTTTGATAGAAACATGCTTTCCGCCCCGGGAAAATATTTAAAACAGTTCAGTAAAAAGGGGCTCGTGAAAACTCACCTTCCTGTGAGCAAGATGTACTATGGTGCACGGCTACTGGTACAGATCTGTAATACGATCCCCAAATCGTTACTACACAATTTCTAACAATATAACTTAAATTCGTGCTAACCGGTACGTCTGGGGATACTGCTAACCCAGTACCGTACACGATCCGGGGACAATGTTAACCCCGAAATACTTTTCAGGAGTTAGATTGTGATATCAATTAGAGTTCTTTAGTCAAAACTACCGATAGTTTGTTTTCTCGTTTTGCGTGCTTAGCACGGTTATTCGTCTTTATGTTTTCAAAAATGAGTTTGACCACATCGTCCCGAAAATAGTCATTATTGATATTTTCATTAAAGTGGTGAAATTAGAGCTCGGTTAAACACCCCGTTTGGCCGCGGGGCCCGTTTCCGTCTTTAATACACCGGAAACGGTTGAATCGGGTAAAATTACCCAAATCATCCGAATTATTTTCGGATGATTTATTTTTACTTGATTAACTTAGTTTCATGAAAATAGTCCATTTTTAAGGTTTTTATGCACCAGTCAGCTCGCTTAGGCGAACTTTGCCGGTTTACACGTTTTAAGCTTTAAAAGTTTGTTTTTAAGTTCCATTTAGCACAAATAAATATCCGTTTAGTCTCGGACCTTGAAATTTTGTACAAATCATATTTTAACAGTAAGGAATTTTATAAAATTTTTCCAGAATTAATTTTTATACCTAAAATTTATTTAATCATTTTTAAACGTCATTTAAACACCAAATATGTCGAAAATACCAAACGACCTTCGAAAAATCTCAAATTTTTCTGGGATGACCCCTGTTACCCACATAGTTCCCTGTAATTTTTCCAGAACCAAAAACTCAATTTTCATACAATTTTTACCAAAACCGAGCTAGAAATCCCTAGAACTCGTTTTACCGAAAAGCCTACTTAGACTTCTCCAATGAACCTGAAATTTTGTGTGTGACTTTTATATGTTATAAAAAGCTTATCTTAAATTTTCCAGAATTTTTCATGATGTTTAGCTATTTTTCACCATTTTTGGCCAAAACCGAGCATTAAATTCACCAAATATTCATCCTTTATCCAAAAATTACCAAATTTCACAGATCTCATATTTCCATGTGTAGATCATCTCTGTGAAATTTCATGACCCAACTCTAAGCCTACCACAATCTGTCCAAAATAACTAAATCACACGAAAACCGAACTATCTTGTGTTTTCTAGCGTTAGATCGCAAAGATCTTGGTTTCTAGCCTTTGCTAGCCACTAGATACAACACTTACAAGCACATCAACACCACACCAAGCAAGTTATACCCACAATCAAGCCATTTCTTTCATGGTTTCGATTAAAACATCAAAACAAAGATTTTGACCGTAAAAATTCGTTTTTGACTCTTTTAACTACTTTCTTGGACCAAGATCCTTTGTATAACTTGTATACATCCCTTGATCACACGAGAATCGGTTTCATCTCGGGTTTTCACCCATTTTTCATTTGAAACCTCATTTTCTCAAGATTATGGAATTACAACTAAGAATCAAACATTAAAATCATGTTTTTACCTTATGATCTTGCTTAAAAAACTTAGGTTTTGGATGGATGATGAAGAGGTTGAGAGGATTTGGAGAGAAAGTTTGTGGAAAAAAGAAAAATGGATGTGTGTGTGTGACTAGCATGGACCGATCGGTCCATGTTAAGTGGGTGGGGGGCCCACATCTCCAACCATGGACACACATTTGGATTACGCAATCCGGATAATGTTGTGGATAATCTGGTTCAGTTCGTTTCTCGGTTAAACGTTTAATTCCGCTCAAAACGAGACCAAAACGGTCGTTTTTCGGCTTAAAATTAAAATTTATATAAAACTGATTTAAAAACTTTAAAAAACTTAAACCATGACGTTTATTGACTTAACACATCGTATTGTCGGTAATTGTGCATCTTTTTCGGCTTGATCGATCGTCTTTTGCTTGGTTTGATGTTAAAGGTTTCGTTTATCGTACCGACGTACTAATAAATCGAAATCCTTTTTCTTTGCCATAATTCACTTATCCCGAAGCTTTAATACTCCGTAAACATCACTAAACATTATATATTTCGTCTATAATGTAATTCCCGATTCGTTCGGGTTTCAATAACCGTTCATCGGTTAATCGTAATTCTAATACGACTAACTGTTCACTCGAGTATAATTCGTACTGTGAATCTTATATACTTGTATAAACACATTATAATTCATATATTCAGTATTGAATAACACGTAAATAGTATATTCCGGCTAGGGTATACCTGAATTTGCCGGAATCGTTACATCCTCCCCCCGTTATAAAAATTTCGTCCTCGAAATTTTACGCGTCAACTACTTCCTTTTGAGAAAATAGGTGGGGGTATTTCTTCCGAAATTCGTCCTTTCGTTCCCATGTATATTCTGGGCCTCGTTGCGAATTCCATCTAACTTTGACCAACGAGATCTTATTGTGTCTAAGTTGCTTGATTTTCCCGTCTACTATTTCTATGGGCTCCTCTACAATGTTGAGCTTATCATTTATTTGAACACCCTCTAAGGGTAACACCGATGTCTCATCCGACAGACACCTTTTCAGGTTCGACATGTGAAACACGTTGTGAACTGCACTCAGTTCATCAGGTAGTTCTAATCGGTATGCTACAAGACCGATTTTCGCAGTAATATCGAATGGTCCAATATATCTAGGGGCTAACTTCCCCGCCTTTCCAAATCTAACCACACCCTTCCACGGTGATACTTTCAAATACACTTTATCACCTTTCTCGAATGATAACGGTTTTCTACGGGTATCGGCATAACTCTTCTGCCGATCCCGTGCGGCCTTCAGATTGTTCTTAATTTCAAGAATTTTGCTGGTCGTTTCCTGGACCAGATCTGATCTAATAACCTGTGTGTCGCCCACTTCAGTCCAGCAGAGTGGTGATCGGCACTTTCGTCCATATAATGCTTCATACGGTGCTGCTTTTATACTGCTATGGTAACTGTTATTATAGGAAAATTCAACGAGCGGGAGATGTTGATCCCAATTTCCTTTAAAATCCAGTACGCATGCACGAAGCAAATCCTCCAGGGTTTGAATGGTCCTCTCAGACTGACCGTCGGTCTGAGGGTGGTATGCTGTGCTTAAATTAATACGCGTTCCTAGCGCTTCTTGCACAGCTTGCCAAAGCTTGGAGGTGAAATGGCTATCCCGATCAGAGATGATTGAGATGGGTATCCCATGACGAGACACAATTTCATTTATATAAATCTGCGCAAGTCTCTCAGTGTTATAATTATTTCTAATCGGGATAAAATGTGCCGATTTGGTTAATCGATCCACGACTACCCAAATTGCATCATGTCCTCGGGACGTCTTAGGGAGATGTGTCACAAAATCCATCGTGATCTGCTCCCACTTCCATTCGGGAATTTCCGGTTGTTGTAACATTCCCGAAGGTTTCTGGTGCTCCGCCTTAACCCTCGCACACGTCGTACACTTGCCGACGTATGTGGCTATTTCCTTTTTCATACCCGGCCACCAGTAGAACTCCTTCACATCCTGGTACATCTTATCCGATCCCGGATGTATGGAATATTTCGATTTATGCGCTTCGTCCATGATTAATTCACGAAGGTCATGGAGGGTCGGGATCCAAATTTGATTTTTGAAATAGAGAATTTCGTCCACGCGCTGTTCGAAATTCTTCTCGTTACCGTAAAGTCCCTCTTTTACCAATTGTTCCTCTTTTAACGCCTCACGTTGAGCGACTCGAATCAAATCCGAAAGGTTCGACTGGACTATCATCCCCAGCGCTCGCACTGGCAATGGCTTAACCCGATCCTTTCTACTCAAGGCATCGGCTACGACGTTAGCCTTGCCGGGGTGATAACGGATGTCACAGTCATAGTCGCTTAATAATTCGACCCATCTTCGTTGTCTCATATTCAGTTCTTTCTGATCGAATATGTGTTGCAAACTTTTATGATCGGTGAAGATGGTGCACTTTGTACCGTAGAGATAATGTCTCCAGATTTTAAGTGCGAAGATAACTGCTCCCAGTTCTAAGTCATTAGTAGTGTAATTTTTCTCGTGTACTTTTAACTGTCGGGAAGCATAGGCTATGACTTTATTATTCTGCATCAACACACATCCCAATCCTCTACGGGATGCGTCACAATACACGACAAAACCATCGTCTCCGTCGGGGAGACTTAAGATCGGCGCTTGGCACAATCTTTGTTTTAGCGTTTGAAACGCCGCTTCCTGTTCTTCTCCCCAATCATACTTTCGATCCTTTTGAGTCAGGAGGGTTAAAGGTTGGGCGATGCTGGAAAAGTTTTCTATAAATCGACGATAGTATCCAGCTAAGCCTAAGAATTGGCGGATTTCCTTTGGCGATTTAGGCGCTTGCCAACTCTTAACTGCTTCAACTTTACTTGGATCAACGTGTATTCCTTGGTGATTTATAACGTGACCAAGGAATTGCACTTCTTGTAACCAGAAGTTACACTTGGAGAATTTTGCATACAACTTCTCCTGATTTAGAAGTTCTAAAACTAATCTTAAGTGTTGCTCGTGCTATTCTTTATTCTTCGAGTATATCAAAATATCGTCAATAAACACGATGACGAATTTATCGAGGTAGGGTTTACAGACTCGATTCATGAGATCCATGAACACCACTGGCGCATTTGTTAGCCCAAAAGGCATAACTAAGAACTCGTAATGGCCGTAGCGAGTCCGGAATGCGGTTTTTGGGATATCCTCCTCCTGAATTCTAACCTGATGGTATCCCGATCTAAGATCTATTTTTGAGAAGTAGCTCGCACCTTGTAGCTGGTCGAACAGATCATCGATTCGGGGGAGAGGATACCTATTTTTGATTGTCAACTTGTTCAACTCCCTGTAATCAATGCACATTCTAAGGCTCCCGTCCTTCTTTTTCACGAATAGTACCGGTGCACCCCACGGGGAATAACTAGGACGAATAAATCCTTTATCCAACAATTCTTGCAACTGGTTGGATAACTCTTGCATCTCGGATGGTGCAAGTCGGTAGGGCGCCTTAGCAAAAGGGCCAGCTTGAGGTAATAAGTCGATTCTGAATTCGACCTGTCGGGTTGGTGGTAATCCAGGAAGTTCCTCTGGGAAAACTTGTGGAAATTCGTGTACCACGGGAATATCGTCCACCGTCTTTCCTCAGAATCAGTGGCCGTCAGGCTCGCTAGATACGCCACACATCCCTGACGTATATATTTTAACACCTTGAGGTGGGATATAAAGGGTATCATGGTGCCGGATTTTTCTCCTTGCACTAATACCTCCTCGTCATCCGACACCCGGATCTTGACGATTTTCTTTTCACAGTTTATTTCTACCCTGTTACGTGCTAACCAATCCATTCCCACTATCACGTCAAAACTACCCAATTCTACCGGTAACAAATCAATCAGAAAGAATTGTTCGTTCAGAATAAAAGGGCAATTCCGAACTATCTGATTAACTATCATGGTTTTACCGTTAGCGACTTCTACGGTGTAAGGTTCTATGGTTTCACCAATAGGAAGGTTTGCTATCGAAAGGAATCTAACGGAGACAAAACTTCTATCGGCACCTGTATCAAATAATACAGAAGCGTAATGATCAGAGACGAGGAATGTACCTGTCACTACACTAGGGTCCTGGCGTGCCTCGTTCGCCCCCATCACGAATGCTCGGCCTCGCGCCGGATTGGACGACGATGCCTGACCCGAGGGTTGCCTCCCGTTTCCTCCCTGGTTCAGTTTTGGACAGTGTCTTTTAAAGTGATCCGTGCTGCCGCATTCATAGCAAGCACGGCTGGTGGTCACCATTTGGTTTCCTTGCGGGTTCTGCTGTCGGGCTGGTTGGGTCTTAAATGGCTGCGCACTGATAGGTTGCGGTTGTCGGTTCAGGTTGTTCAGATTTGTCTTACAATTTGGTGCGTAGTGTCCAATCCTGCCACACCGGTGGCACACCACCTCTTTGCACCCGCCACCATGGTGGTAACCACATTTCCCACACTTAGGAAACGTTCCCTTCGGCGGTTCTTGTCTTCCGCCCGAACTAGTCATGGCGTAGTTCTGGGCAGTGGGTCTAGCACGTTTACCTTGCTGCTTTTCCTGGGTCCTATGGTCATGTGAACTCCGCTTCCCCCCAGCGGACTCTCCTGCCACCTTTAGTGACCCGCTTCTTACGAAATCATACGTGACGATACCAGCTTGCGTCACCGCACCCTCATACGTCTGGTGTCCCCCAGAATTGACTATACTCCTTACTACTGGAGTTAGTCCCCAAATATAACGCTCCACCCTCTTCGACTCTGGGGTGACCAACCATGGTACCAATCGCGCCAACTCATTAAACCGGTTCGTATAACCCAAGTGGTCCGCCCCCTGCATCTCCAGATTCCACAATTCATTTTCTAATTTCTGCAATTCGTTTTTCGGGCAGAAATATTCCAGTACAAGAGCCTTGAGCTCCGTCCAGGTCATGCGGTTGGTCGCCGCTTGGCCCCGGGTCTGCACTATCGTGTTCCACCATGTCAAGGCATGGTCCGAGAATGTACAGGCAGCATACTTAACAACACAATCCTCGGGGCAGTTGCTGATATTCACCACGGATTTTATTTTCTCGATCCATTTAACTAATCCATTTGGTCCTTCAGACCCGCTAAACTCTAGAGGTTTGCACAACATAAAGTCCTTGATTGAACATCCCCTGGATGTACGAATCGGTTCAGTACGGTTTGTCTCAACCGTAGGTATAGGGCCATTACTATCAGTAACGACTACCCTAGGCGGTGCGTCATTACTCGGAATCCTGTTTTCATTCTGCGGAGGATTAGTATTTCGTTCCCCGTCATTATTGGTGGTCGTTTGATTGCTCGGAGGGGTTGGATTGGTCGAGTTGTTAATACTGGCGGCGATGCGCGATACTATATCTGGTATCGCCGCTTCCAACTGGCGAGCAATCAGACGGCTCACGTCCACTTCCGACAATTGGGCTGAACGTTTTGGTGCCATTCTACACAACATCAAGAAAATATATATAATCAATACAAATTCCAATCATAAAACACAACAAACATTCCATTCATTAATAAACGTTAGTACATATTACACAAACATCCGTTCACATTACATTCCTGTCACTATTACATTAGATAAGTTTTCCTACATAGGGCCTATGTCGGCATCATCTCGACATAACCCGCAACGGGTCAGTGCTTGAATGATACCCAAAAGTATCTATACTGATATGCCCCAAAAGAGACCCACCCTAAGGGCCAGTGGTTGTATTATAACTAAACAAGATTCACTCCATGTTAGCATCACCACTAACTGCTTACACAGAGTATCAAAAAAATGGTCCCTGTCTAACCCCAACCCAAAACAACTACACACGGTGGTAAACCAACCCCACCAACATCGCCACCAACACCACCAACACGGCCATCATAACCCGAACCCGCATCTCCATCTGGCCAAGCATCCATTGGGAGTATGAGCACTCCCTCTTCAGCTGGGCAATCGCATACTGATGGTCCAGTATGCAATCACCCAAGTACATCCTCCTCTGGACTCCCACCGTCAGGGCGGCGGAGTGCTCGTTCACCTGTTCGGTGAGCGTTCGGAGCCAGGCCGCCGTGTCCCGTTCCTGTCTCGGGAGACCCCACACAGATGGAGTCGCAGGCTCGGGCCGGGAGCTGGAGGACTCGCCCCTGCGAGTAGCAGGTCTGGGTGGGGGCGAGATAGGTCGGACAGGTGGGATACTGATCCGCGCCGTGAGGCGGGGTCCGAATCCGGGGGGTGCAGGAGCGACCTGTGGTGCGGGTGGGGTCGGGGATCTGGCAATCCTAGCTGGGGAGGACTGGCCGGAACTCCTAAGGCTAGCCTCGGAAGGCTCTGTGCTAGATGCTACGAGTGGGCTCCCGGAGTCCCCGGAGCTGACCTCCTCCGGGTCCTCCTCAATCGACAAACTGGGGGTTCTTGACATTTTACCTGCACACAAGTTAACAAACATATAGTTCCTTCCATAGTGTAAATCATAATCAAATTAATATACACTTACTTATACAACTTGACCACATAACAATATTATCACATAATTGCACGTATGTTGCCAATTTTACCTATTAAAATCCCCCGTGACTTTCCCTGAATTCCCTCGTGCAGACAAGTCTGTTATTATGTTCCGGACCATAATAACCCACTTGTCCATCCAAGTTCATCCCGATCTCGTCACAATATATTATTAGTTGATATTCAGATCCTATATTACTTGAGCTACTGGTTATATTTTAGGTATCTTTTAAAGACATCCTAATTCTTTATAACCAATGGCTCTGATACCAAGTTCTGTAACACCCCGTAACCGCAGCGGAAACGTACACGGGATGCAACAGACACATCTGATATCAACAGCATTGTTTATAAAGAAAACACCACTACATTACTTTAAAAGTATTACATTGTTCTGAGTTTCATAACCATCTAAGCGTTATCACATAAGTGTTACCGATGGTACATTAACATATTTAATGCAAAATATAGATCTCTAGACTTCCACAAAATAGCACACAGCATCGAACACATATCACTCATTCCGACTTGAGTGTACCTAGAAAGCATGTAAAGAAAACGGGTCAACTACGAATAGTTGGTGAGTTTCACTAATTTAAATAAATCACGACAAATCGTTATAAAAATCATGAATAAGTGATGTAATTATACTGAGTTCACGAGTGAAAACTCTATTAACCCCAAAACATTTAGATTAACCTCCGGGAACTCTGTTACCCCAGAATACTTCCAATAACCTCTGGGAACTCAGTTACCCCAAAAACACATTTAATAACCTCTGGGAACTCTGTTACCCCAGAAACCCATTTAATAACCTCTGGGAACTCGGTTACCCCAGAACACTGTTTCGGGTCTTACAATATTAGCAACTTAGTTAATTACCATCTTAATACATTCCCGTACGATTTCCGTACAATAAACATTATATAAATACATTCGTTTCCATGCGATTAGCATGTACTTAAACACTTTGATAGAAACATGCTTTCCGCCCCGGGAAAATATTTAAAACAGTTCAGTAAAAAGGGGCTCGTGAAAACTCACCTTCCTGTGAGCAAGATGTACTATGGTGCACGGCTACTGGTACAGATCTGTAATACGATCCCCAAATCGTTACTACACAATTTCTAACAATATAACTTAAATTTGTGCTAACCGGTACGTCTGGGGATACTGCTAACCCAGTACCGTACACGATCCGGGGACAATGTTAACCCCGAAATACTTTTCAGGACTTAGATTGTGATATCACTTAGAGTTCTTTAGTCAAAACTACCGATAGTTTGTTTTCTCGTTTTGCGTGCTTAGCACGGTTATTCGTCTTTATGTTTTCAAAAATGAGTTTGACCACATACGTCCCGAAAATAGTCATTATTGATATTTTCATTAAAGTGGTGAAATTAGAGCTCGGTTAAACACCCCGTTTGGCCGCGGGGCCCGTTTCCGTCGTTAATACACCGGAAACGGTTGAATCGGGTAAAATTACCCAAATCATCCGAATTATTTTCGGATGATTTATTTTTACTTGATTAACTTAGTTTGATGAAAATAATCCATTTTTAAGGTTTTTATGCACCAGTCAGCTCGCTTAGGCGAATTTTGCCGGTTTACACGTTTTAAGCTTTAAAAGTTTGTTTTTAAGTTTCATTTAGCACAAATAAATATCCGTTTAGTCTCGGACCTTGAAATTTTGTACAAATCATATTTTAACAGTAAGGAATTTTATAAAATTTTTCCAGAATTAATTTTTATATCTAAAATTTATTTAATCATTTTTAAACGTCATTTAAACACCAAATATGTCGAAAATACCAAACGACCTTCGAAAAATCCCAAATTTTTCTGGGATGACCCCTGTCACCCACATAGTTCCCTGTAATTTTTCCAGAACCAAAAACTCATTTTCATGCCATTTTTACCAAAACCGATCTAGAAATCCCTAGAACTCGTTTTACCGAAAAGCCTACTTAGACTTCTCCAATGAACCTGAAATTTTGTGTGTGACTTTTATATGTTATAAAAAGCTTATCTTAAATTTTCCAGAATTTTTCATGATATTTAGCTATTTTTCACCATTTTTGGCCAAAACCGAGCATTAAATTCACCAAATATTCATCCTTTATCCAAAAATTACCAAATTTTCACAGATCTCATATTTCCATGTGTAGATCATCTCTGTGAAATTTCATGACCCAAATCTAAGCCTACCACAATCTGTCCAAAATAACTAAATCACACGAAAACCGAACTATCTTGTGTTTTCTAGCGTTAGATCGCAAAGATCTTGGTTTCTAGCCTTTGCTAGCCACTAGATACAACACTTACAAGCACATCAACACCACACCAAGAAAGTTATACCCACAATCAAGCCATTTCTTTCATGGTTTCGATTAAAACATCAAAACAAAGATTTTGACCGTAAAAATTCGTTTTTGACTCTTTTAACTACTTTCTTGGACCAAGATCCTTTGTATAACTTGTATACATCCCTTGATCACACGATAATCGGTTTCATCTCGGGTTTTCACCCATTTTTCATTTGAAACCTCATTTTCTCAAGATTATGGAATTACAACTAAGAATCAAACATTAAAATCATGTTTTTACCTTATGATCTTGCTTAAAAAACTTAGGTTTTGGATGGATGATGAAGAGGTTGAGAGGATTTGGAGAGAAAGTTTGTGGAAAAAAGAAAAATGGATGTGTGTGTGTGACTAGCATGGACCGATCGGTCCATGTTAAGTGGGTGGGGAGGCCCACATCTCCAACCATGGCCACACATTTGGATTACGCAATTCGGATAATGTTGTGGATAATCTGGTTCAGTTCGTTTCTCGGTTAAACGTTTAATTCCGCTCAAAACGAGACCAAAACGGTCGTTTTTCGGCTTAAAATTAAAATTTATATAAAACTGATTTAAAAACTTTAAAAAACTTAAACCATGACGTTTATTGACTTAACACATCGTATTGTCAGTAATTGTGCATCTTTTTCGGCTTGATCGATCGTCTCTTGCTTGGTTTGATGTTAAAGGTTTCGTTTATCGTACCGACGTACTAATAAATAGAAATCATTTTTCTGTGCCATAATTCACTTATCCCGAAGCTTTAATACTCCGTAAACATCACTAAACATTATATATTTCGTCTATAATGTAATTCCCGATTCGTTCGGGTTTCAATAACCGTTCATCGGTTAATCGTAATTCTAATACGACTAACTGTTCATTCGAGTATAATTCGTACTGTGAATCTTATATACTCGTATAAACACATTATAATTCATATATTCAGTATTGAATAACACGTAAATAGTATATTCCGGCTAGGGTATACCTGAATTTGCCGGAATCGTTACAGTAATTATACGAGAATACATGGTTCACTGTATTGATTGTACGTGAATATATAATTCATCGTATTGAATATGCGATTAATCGATCGATAGTTATTGAAACCCGAATGAATCGAGGGTTTAATTATAGACGAGATATATGATATTTAGTGATGTTTACGAAGTATTAAAGCTTCGGGATAAGTGAATTAAAGCACAGAAAAAGAATTTCGATTTAATGGTACGTCGGTACATTAAACGAAACCTTTAATACCAAACCGAGCAAGAGATGATCGGTCAAGCCGAAAAAAATGCGCGATAATTAATGATATGATGTTTTAAGTTAATAAATATCATGGTTTAAGTTTTTAAAGATTTTAAATCGGTTTTATATAAATTTCATTTTTAAGCCGAAAAACGACCGTTTTAGCCTCGATTTAAGCCGAGTTAGACATTTAACCGAAAAACGAACTGAACCAGGTTATCCAAAACGTTATCCGGATTATGAGAATCCAATCATGTGGCTAGAAATGGAGAGGTGGGTCCCACCCCACCCCTCTCACCTTTCCGATCGGACCAAAGCCCCCACCCCTCATTCTTTTGTTATTTTTTTTCTAGCAAACAACTCAACAATCCTTCTCCTCTCTCAACTTCATGATCAAAAACCGAGAGTTTTTAGCAAGAAAACAAGGTAATGATCGGGTTATATACGTTTCCATCTTCGTTTCTTGGGTTTAATTGCAAGAAAATGAGGTTTCAAAGATGAAAACCGATTCTTGCATGATCAAGTGATGTATACGGGTTATACAAGGGATATAGAAAGGGGTTAAACGAACCAAGAACGAATTTTTACGGTTTAAATCTTTGTTTTTGAATCATAACCGAAACTATAGTGTAAGAGGCTTGATCGTGAGTGTAACTTGCTTGGTATTGTGGTATGTTGGTTGTAGGTTCTGTATTTAGTGGTAGATATGGCGGAAAGACGAGTGTGTAGCTTGTAGTGGCGGAAAACGAAAGGTATATTCGGTTTATGTTCGGTTTTGGAGTTTTTGGACAGATTGTTGATGGTTTAGAGTTAGGTCATGAAATTTTACAGGGATGTTCTACACATGAAAATAAGAGTTCTGTGAATATTTGGTAATTTTTGGATAAAGGATGAATATTTGGTGAATTTAATGCTCGGTTTTGGCTAAAAATGGTGAAAAATAGTTACATATCAAGAAAAATTCTGGAAAATTGTAGATAAGCTTTTTATAACATGTATAAGTTACACACAAAATTTTTGGTCAGTTGGAGAAGTCTAAGTAGGCTTTTCGGTTAAACGAGTTCTAGGGTTTCTAGCTCGGATTTAGTGAAAATGGCATGTAAAAGAAGATTTTGGTTCTGGAAAAATTACAGGGGACTATGTGTATTGCAGGGGACAACCAAGAGAAATTTGGGATTTTTCTAAGATCGTTTGGTATTTACGACATATTTAGTGTTTAAATGGTGTTTAAAAATAGATAAATAAATTTTAATATAAAAATTAATTCTGGAAATATTTTTATAAAATTCCCCACTGTCAAAAAGTGGTTTGTGCAAAATTTCAAGATCCGAGATTAAACGGATAATTATTTGTGCTAATTATCAAACTTTTAAAGTTAAAACGCGTAAACCGGTGAAGTTCGCTTAAGCGAGCTGACTGGTGTATAAAAACCCTAAAAATGAACTATTTTCATATAAACGAGTTGAACAAGTAAAAATAAATCATCCGAAAATAATTCGGATGATTTGAGTAATTTTTGTCCGATTTAACAGTTTCCGGTACGCTAAAGACGGAAACGGGTCCCGCGGGCAATCGGGGCGTCTAAACCGAGCTCTAATTTCACAACTTAAACTAAATTATCAGTCAACCACTATTTTCGGGTCGTGTGTGACCAAACTCATTTTTGAAACATAAAAACGGGTAACCGTGCAAGGCACGCAAAACGGGGAAAACAATCTATTAGAAAATTTGACTGTTGAACTCTAAACGACATCACAATCTGAGTCCAGAGAAGTGTTTCTGGGTTAACCTTTCTCTCAGAACGGGTACAGTACTGGGTTAACAGTGTCCCCAGATGTACCGGTTAACTTGGTTAAAGTTATATTAATAATGAGTGTATAGTAACGATCGTAGGGATCATATTACAGATTGGACGTGTTAATTGATAATGATTGTTGTTACCTGCTTGAATGTGCTAAGGTGAGTTTCACGAGCCCCTTTTTCTGAATTGTTTTTAAATATTTTTCCCGGGGCGGAAGCATGTTATTATTGAAATGTTTAAGTACATACTGAACGCATGGATTTGTGTGTAATTATAAATATTTGATTGTACGGGAATCGTATGGAATGGGTACAGTACTGGGTTAACAGTGGCCCCAGATGTCCCTAGCAGTGTTTCTGGGTTTACTTTGCCCCCGGAATGAGTACAGTACTAGGTTAACCGTGTCCCCAGATGTCCCTAGAAGTGTTTCTGGGTTAACGTTGCCCCCGGAATGGATACAGTACTGGGTTAACAGTGTCCCCAGATAATATTATATTCTGATATTGATTTATCAAGGTTTACTCAAATTGTGAAACTCACCAACTATTCGTAGTTGACCCGTTTTCTCACATGCTTTTCAGGTACAAATAAGATGAAGTGATTGCTTACGTGCTAAGTGCTTGATGTGTGTAAGATTTGCGTGCAGGATGCTAGGATACATTATAACAAATAGAATTGTGTATCGTATTGTATGATGTGTGTATCACCTAGACGGTAATGAAATACAAGATAATGTAATTTGAAATATATTAATGTATTCAGTTTTCTTTATAAATAATGTGGTTGATATCAGACGAGTCTGTCGCACCCCGTTTAGGTTTCCGCTGCGGTTGCGGGGTGTTACACCTCGGTTATCAAAACTGGGTGATACACCAAGATCTAACGAACGTCGCTAGAGGTTGACACGAACAATCCGGTAGTTTATACGGCGGCGGAGGACGGCGGCCAGCAGTTCCGGCGGCGGTGGTCATTCACGGCAGCAATACGCGACAGTCCACAGCAGCAACAGTGACAAAAAGAGATGTATCGGCAGCCAGGAGCAACAACAAGGATAATGGTGGGGTTCCAGCGAGATACGGAGGCTGGTGGAGGTGGTGGCGGTTTTCCGGTGACCGGAATTACGGCCTGCGGCGGGTAGCAGGTTAGGGTGGCTAGGGTTTTGTTAATAATAGATTAGTATAATAATAAACAATGATTTGTTTATATTTATTAGATTAGGGTTAAACCTAATCTCAACCCACTATGCTTTTGGCCCAATCATCAACTTAAAGCCTAGTCCACTAACAGTCTCGGTTATTCATGTCAAGCCCAGTTAACATCTTAAGTAGGCTCAGGGTTCGTTAATCTCGGTGTAACTCTTACCGGGTCAAATTTGGTTTGGTCTGCGTTGACTTGACCCAAACCGACCATAATATCCAATAGTCTCCCACTTGGACAGATTTAGTTCAAGTATCATAACGCTAGCAGCTAGAGGCGTTCTAGCTACACATAGTTGTCTCCAACCAAAGATGACATTTTTAAATACATAACCAAAATATCTTGGAATACCTTATTGCAAGATAATGAATTTATAGTAATCGTTGTCATCTATCCTTTCTGTATAAGACATCAATTGAACAATGAGACATGGATCAAATCAATCTCATATAGTGTTCATTTATTGTAGTTCTTGATATAGAGTCAAAGTGGTCCAATCAAACACACAGTAAGTTTGGGTGAGGCCTCACACTTTACCAGTTTGAACAACGAGGGCGCCAAGACGTCTAACTGTTACATTTCATGTAAGAGTACAGAATCCCATCTTGACTACATACAACTCCCACTGAACGAGGGCGCCAAGACGTCTAACTGTTACATTTCAATGCCTTTATGACTAGCAGTTACGCAACAGCGGTTAACATGATTAAAGATAATTCCTCGATAAACGAAAGTTCCAATATGTATCTCAGGTTTAAGGATACTAAATGAGCATACTATTATCAAAACATCTTATGATCAAGATCCATGAAGATTATTTGATGCGAGTTACATCCAACGTCATTCATAATGAGGTCTGTGAGTTTGGAAGTCAACTATTTGAGTCCAAAGTCAGAATAGTCTTAATTCAGAATCGTTCCCACGAGTTTGATTGACTATGGATAATTTAGAATACAATATTCACGAATTAAACGTATTAAAAAGAACACAGTTGTATTATTCAACGTTTGCATTTAACGATTAAACCAAAAGTGAACTGAAAAGTACAACCGTTTAAATGTTCATACATCCAAATACTAAATCAAAATAAATCACTAGCAATTCTAAGCCCGATAGAATCTCTATGATGATCATGCTTGTCCTGAGTCATCGGCTTAGTGAACGGGTCAGCTAGATTTTGATCTGTGTCTACTTTGCTTATCACGATGTCATCTCGTTCCAATATTTCTCGAATAAGATGGAACTTCCTCAGAATGTGCTTGGTCCCGTGATGAGACCTAGGCTCTTTGGCTTGAGCAATTGTACCTATGTTATCACAGAACACCTCGATTGGTTTGCGAATACTCGGAACCACGTCGAGATCGGTGATGAACTTCTTCATCCAAGTAGCCTCCTTAGCAGCATCTGATGCAACAATATATTCGGATTCGGTGGTAGAATCCGCCACTACACTCTGCTTGGAGCTCTTCCAATTAATAGCTCCTCCATTGAGAGTGAAAACGAAACCCGACTGTGGGTGAGAATCATCTCGGTCAGTCTGGAAGCTAGCATCAGTGTAACACTTTATAGTGAGCTCCTCTTCCACTCCCCCAAACACCAAGAACATATCTTCGGTCCTATTCAAGTACCTTAGAATGTTCTTCACAGCAGTCCAATGGGCAATGCCAGGACTCTGTTGAAAACGACTGGTCATGCTCAGGGAATACGAGACGTCAGGTCTAGTACATAACATAGCATACATGATAGAGCCAACCATAGAAGCATATGGAATTGCTTGCATACGCTTAGATTCAATGTCCATTGCCGGATATTGTGATTTTCTCAACACTGTTCCTTTAGTCATTGGAACAGCTCCTTTCTTGGAGTTTTCCATTGAGAAGCGTGACATTACTTTGTTTATGTAAGTACTTTGACTTAGCCCTAGAATCCGCTTAGATCTATCTCTCTAGATCTTTATTCCCAGAATATAAGCGGCTTCTCCAAGATCTTTCATTGCAAAACAAGATTCCAACCAGTGCTTAACTTAACTTCCTTAAGCATAGGAATGTTGTTTCCAGTGATCAGTGTATCATCTACATACAATATGAGGAACGATATAGTGCTACCACTAGCCTTTCTGTAAACACAAGGCTCATCTTCATTTTTGACAAAACCAAATTCTTTGATTTTCTCATCAAAGTGAAGATTCCAGCTTCCAGATGCTTGCTTAAGTCCATAAATGGACTTATTTAATTTGCAAATCCCATTAGGATATTTAGGATCAACAAAACCTTCAGGCTGAACCATATAAACATCTTCAGAAAGATGTCCATTAAGAAAAGCGGTTTTGACATCCATTTGCCATATCTCGTAGTCATAGTATGCGGCTATGGCAAGTAATATCCTTATTGACTTGGTCATAGCAACAGGCGAGAAGGTTTCATCAAAGTTAACACCTTGAGTTTGAGTAAAACTTTTCGCGACTAGCCGTGCCTTATAGGTTTGTACATTTCCATGCATGTCGGTTTTTGTCTTGAAAATCCATTTTCTCCATACTGCCAGACTATCGGGGGGGGGGGGGTAGCTCAACCAAGTTCCAAACTTGGTTATCCTGCATGGATTGCATCTCGGCGTTCATGGCATCTTGCCATTACTCGGATTCTGGATCCAAGATAGCAGATTTGTAGTTAGTAGGCTCTTCGCCAGACTCGGCTACTAATAAGACTTCGGGATCATCTAGATGCCATAAGTATCTAGAATTTGGTACGGCAGTCCTACTACTTCTGTGAACGCTCGTGTTCACGTCTGATGTATCAGCAATAACAACTTGTTGATCAGACGCTCCAACTTCCTCGGCGGTTGTTTGTGGTTCTCGAATTTCTTCAAGATCGACAAGGTTATCTCCAGTTCCTGGATTGAGAAATTTCTTCTCGAGAAAATGGCATTTCCTCTTGATAAAAATCGTAATTTTATCAGGATGAAAGAAGTAATAACCGTTTTGGTTATAGTATACGACGAAAACAACTTTTACGCCGCGGGGATCAAGTTTGTCATCAGACTCACTTGAAATGTAAGCATCACATCCCCATACTCTAAGGTAAGACAATTTTGGCTTCTTTCCCTTATGCCATATCTCATATGGGGTTTTGTCTATCTTCTTTGTTGGAGCTAGATTGACAATGCGAGCGGCAGTGATAAGGGCATAACCCCAAAAGGAGTGAGGCAAGTTAGTTCTACACATCCTCGATCAAACCATGTTAAGCAATGTTCGATTTCTCCTTTCGCTCACGCCATTATGTTGGGGTGTGCCAGGTGGATTGAGCTGTGAAACAGTTCCATGCTCTTTAAAATGAGTGATGAATTCTAACCTGAGATACTCTCCACCTCGATCTGATCGAAGCATTTTAATGGCTTTACCAAGTTGTTTTTCCACTTTGTTTTGAGACTCTTTGAACCTTTCAAAATTTCCGTGCTTGTGTTTCATAAGATACACATAAGCGTATCGACTATAATCATCGACAAAGGAAACGAAGTATCTTTCATGGTTTCTAGTCAAGGTTATGAAAGATCCACATACATCAGAATGTACGAGTCCTAACAGATCACTTGCTCATTCACTTTTATGAGTGAAGGAGTCTTTGGCAAGTTTTCCAACTAAGCATGATTCGCAATCATCAAATGAGTCCGGTCCTGTGGATTCAATAATCCCTTCGGAATGGAGTCTTTTAACTCTTGCCTTTCTTATGTGGCCAAGTCAGCAATGCCATAGAAAAGTATCATTGATGCTAGTAATGATACGTTTTGAAAGATGATATACGTTATTATCTGGTTGAACATCAATCTCATAAATACCATTTCGAGGTTTAGCCTAAAAATAAAAGATATCATTTAAGTACGCAGAAATAGCCACGCCATTAAAAACGTACTTTAAACCTTGTTCAAGCAACAATGAAAATGAAATGATGTTTCTGGTCAAACCAGGAGAATACAAACAATTATTCAAAGGAAAAACTAGGCCAGATGAACAAGTAAAATGAAAAACTCCAGTTGCCAGAACTGGTACTCTCTTCCCATCTCCAACGATGAGTTCCATGCTGCCTTTATTCAGTTTCTTCCACTTCTCAGGATCCTGCAAGACATTAACAATGTGGAAACCACATCCGGTATCAAATACCCATGTGTTGCTAGAGACAGTGAAAATTTCAATAACGTATATGGAAATACCTCGAGAAGTGCCTTCACCATTGGCCTTCTTCTTTGCTATCTCAGCTAGATGCTCGGGGCAGTTACGCATCCATTGCCCCATCTTGTTGCACTTGTAGCACTGGCGCTCCTCAAGAGGCGGCGGTGATGCCTTTGCAACTTTCTTGTTAGTGTTGTGGCAGATTTGGCAGCAACAGTAACTTTCTTCTTGCCTTTTCCCTTATAACCCTGATTCTTGGGTTTAGGCTTTTTTACACCAGCAGATCGGATCATCAGAACTTGATTGGTCCTAGAAGGATGTTCATCTCAGCTGTTTTGAGCATGTTGTGAAGCTCTGGCACTGTCTTTACCCAGCCATTCATGTTGAAATTCATTACGAACTGGTTGTAAGAGCTAAGGAGAGAGTTGAGGATGAAATCAGATGCCATCTCATCAGGTAGAGGATAATCAAGTTCCTTAAGCTGATCGATGTGCTCCTTCATCTTAAGAACATGTGCACTGACGGGAGACCCTTCTGCCATCTTGCAACTAATTAGTTGTTTCATGGTATCGAACCGTTTCTGACGGGCTTATTTCCGAAACATGCCCTTGAGTTGTTCCAACATCTCATAGGCACCAAAGTCTTCTAAGCCTTTTACGAGCTTAGAAGTTGGTGGCTAGTATAATACATGAGACATCAGCCGAGTCATCCCTATGCTTGTCAAGAGCTTTTCGAGCAGCGGCTGTGTTGTTTTCAGGCTCGGTTGGAACAGGTCCATCGAGAACATACAGGCGCTAAGGGCGTAGGGTGAGTTTTTCCTTCTCAAGGATAGACTTAAGGGCAGTGCCATTCGATGAAGTTGGTATCGTGCAGTTTATCCTTCTCAAGGATAGACTTAAGGGCGTAGGGTGAGTTTTTGTCTGACGACATCTGATTAAAAAACAAAAGTAAATTTAATTAGTATTTTCGATGTAGTAGTCCAGTTATTAATGACCCAATAACATTAATGAAAATAGGAGTATGAGAATCTGGCTTCCAGTTATTAAAGGCAGCTGTAGCACACAACATTAATAAGTGGTTAGGCAAACTGACAACGACTATCAATTGTGAATAGAGCACAACTATTGGTTATGAGGCCTATAGAGACAACGATTGTCTGTATCGATACGTTTAGCCTCATCTTTGCGTACTTTAAGTCTCCAGAAAGCTGTAGCATGTAACAGGAGAGTAAAGTAATACTTGTTCTAGTACAGTGACGTGTGAAAGGGCCGGATGTGTCAACGAAACGCTTTCACCCTGATGGGATAGGCTAGAAAACAAATGCGATGCTTTAGCTCCAAACACCTAAAATTTCACAGTATGCCTCAAGTGTGACTTGTAGTAGGAACGTCATAAACTATTGGTTTTAAATTGGGATTAATTTTATAATTACCAAATAGAGTAAAAGTCAAATTTTACTGTATTTATTATCGGGACAAAAATTGATGAACCCTTTCATCTCTCAGGACACTTAGTTTTAAATAACCTATTAAAAACTAAGTTTGTCGCAATATGGCTAACCAATTTTAAGTTAATAGAAAACTATTAAGTTATTAGTTTTGGAAATCAAAACGTTTTTAATTTGCAAAACATAATTGGTTAATAAAAAATATTTGTTTTCCAAATTTATTTGGTATTAAGTTGGTGATATTATAATCCTATTATAAACAATCCAAGCAACTAAAATAGCAAATAATAATATGTAAATCCTTCAAGGGGTTCACAACGCAAAACAACCATAAGGATGGACTTCAAGGTGCATCCCGTCATCTCGTCTGAACTCCCAATAACTCCAAAAATCCTTGAGCTCGTCCTCGGTTATCATCGCGTCTTCTATATTACAAATTTATAAACTAACAACAATTTTTCCTATTACAAATTTGAACCATCCAATATGGCCAAAAGAAAGCCGAAAAATAAAATAACAACCGATTACAATTTTGAACCATCCATATGGCCATATAACAAACTCAAGATCTAAACACAACCAAACAAACATAGGTCGGGCCGGATTTACATATTCAAAATAAATAAATTCCGGGTCGTTTTGACTTGGTCAAATAAAATAAACAAAAATTTTGACCAAATCCAAAATTACCCGAAAACTAATCAAGAGCTACAAACTTTAAACGATTAAAAGTTTGAGATGTAGATCCGGTTTAAACGAACCGGGATCGACTCGTACGTTGTAACCGCGGCTCTGACACCACTTTTGGGTTTCAACGATGGTTCGGAACAAACGGTCAAACAATTTTTAACCCGTTTTAAGTATTGAATCTGTTTAAATAAAGATTAATCATATTAATATATAACACGAACAAAAAACGCAGCGGAAAAATAAATGATTAAAACGAACCGAAAACACGAACTCGGATCAGGTTACAACTATACGAGCATGATATATAATTAAAACATAACCATAGATTTAATTTAGTTATTTATACCTCGGTTATCAAAACCGGGTGAGACACCAAGATCTAATGAACGTCGCTAGAGGTTGACATGAACAATCCGGTAGCTTGTACGGCGGCGGAGGACGGCAGCGCGGCGAGTGGCTGCGGCGCAGCAGCTCCGGCGGCAGTGGTCATTCACGGCAGCAATACGCGACAGTCCACAGCAGCAACAGTGACAAAAAGAGAAGTATCGGCAGCCAGGAGCAACAACAAGGATTAATGGTGGTTTTCCAGCGACATACGGAGGCTGGTGGAGGTGGCGGCGGTTTTCCGGTGACCGGAATTACGGCCGGCGGCGGCAGCAGGTTAGGGTGGCTAGGGTTTTGTTAATAATATATTAGTATAATAATAAACAATGATTTGTTTATATATTATTAGATTAGGGTTAAACCTAATCTCAACCCATTGGGCTTTTGGCCAAATCATCAACTTAAAGCCTAGTCCACTAACAGTCTCGATTATTCATGTCAAGCCCAGTTAACATCTTAAGTAGGCTCGGGGTTCGTTAATCAGGTGTAACTCTTACCGGGTCAAATTTGGTTCGGTCCGCGTTGACTTGACTCGAACCGACCATAATATCCAACAATAACATGTATAATGAATTTTGAGATTCTGATGTGATTTGAGTTATGTTTGGTATTATAACACTATTGATTGAGCGATTTATTTCTACGGTTATTTTTATTGCGAAATCAATATTATTCACCATTTATTTATAAGATTATTAGCTTTAATATTTATAAAATCACAATAATATACAAATTATAAATAAAACATGAGATATAATACACTTATATATATTTTAAAAATATAATGTTTAAATAAATAATGCAATTATATTAATAAATATACTTTGTAATATATTAAATAATTTAATATAAACAATTAAATATATAATTATCATATAATATATATATCTTGGATTCGTAAACGAAAGTCTAATGATATAAATATAGTTAATACATTTAAATACGTTTGTTATGTTTTTGTTTAAAGAATAATACACAAATATACACACACACACATATATATATATATACTAGTAGGTACCTGCGCGATGCGGCGGTGATAACGATTTACAACACGATACTTGTTTTGTTAGTTAATTAATCCAATCATGATATATGATATCGCCTTATTGGTGTGGTCTATTTAATTCGTAAGCATTACTTGTGAAATTTAGTAACGATATGATGCATGTATATTATTAGACCTAATAAATTAAAGTTTTTTATGACCTATATTTGAAATATATACATACAATGAGTAAAAAAATATGCTAAGCCCAATTGCACAACAATTTCATTCTACTTTCTGCGCTTATTAGTTATTATAACCATAACACCGCAGTTTGTTTTTATACAAATTTGGGAGCTTGAATAGCATTGCTACTTTTTTCACAGCTTATTTGGACACTTAAAAGCATGTTTTAACAACTTGGTAAATTATGAAATCTCTAACTACTTTAGTTATTTATATATCATATTTTATTTTGGATACGTCGTGTAAAATCCTAACGAGCCCAAACCGTGAAAATCAAAACGCAACCAAACCATTATTAGAAATATTTGGTTTGGTTTAAAAATTCGACAGTTTGGTTCACGATTTAACATATAAACCACGAAAGCGGGACGTGAACACCCCTAGCGATAATAATGGTGGCAAATGGAAACACTATGGTAAACGTAAACATACCACATGAAATCATAAATGAGTAAATATAAATAGAACAATTATCCTCATATCATGCACTTATGACTTCTCTCCATCTGATTCTTTCACAATGACATATATATATATATGTTTGATTTCGAGGCTACCAACACAGATTGAAACGCAGAAGAAAACTGAAACACGGAATTGGTTCTGATAGCTTTCTCTTATTCCTCTGTCCTACCCGGGGATCTAATCTTTTTGTACCACTAATCGCTTCACCTGCACACACACACACACACAAACACACACACACACACAGATCATATTAAGAAGAGAGTTATGGACACATGTCACTTTCATTCATTTACATCCGTATATCCATTCATTTAAGTATGTTTTTCCGGTTTCGTTTCGGATTCTTTATTCGGTTTTCATTTTCAGTTTGGTTTTGATTTTTTTGCTTTTTTGTTTTGTTTTTGTTTCAGTGTTCTCTGGATTTTTATGTTAGTTTTAATTTCGCTTTGCTTCAACTTTTTTGGTTTTGGTTTTTAGTTTTGTTTCGGTACAATTATAGTTTATTAGGTTGATTAAAGATGGACGTTGGTCATTGGTTTGGATGCTTACTTGACTAAAGAAGATTGAGCACACATGAGACGTTGATCATTGGTTTGGAAGTCAAGATAGGAAAGACCATTTACGTTTGTTGTTGCCTGAAAACTCAATAACTTGCAGGTCAGTCATTCATAAGGAATCATAATTGATTATGTGAAAAACTGAAAATAAAAACCAAAAACTAATAATAATAGTAATAATAAACGAAAACAAGTAAGCATTCATAATAACCATTGTACCCTTTTAGGCCTAAATTCATTCACGATAGAGATACACACAGGCCGTTTTGTATTCAAATGGAACTCAAAAAAAGTTGATTCTGAATTTTTAAAGACGTCTTGGTTTTAGTTTTTTGGGTTTTTTTTTCTTGGGTTTGGTTAGGTTTCATTTTTTTGGTTTTGCCATTTCGCTTGAGATTTTGGGTAAAAAAAATGACGCGATAGTGAATTTAGGCCCAAATTTTTTTGTTAACTAACAATTAATTATTAATTAGTTAACAATTTAGGCCCAAAAATAATTTGCACATAAAAACTAATAATAAAATACGTCAATAACACGCATAAAAACATGTGGCGGTTAAAGAAACAAAATAAGGCAATATGGTACCTTTAAGTTGGGGTGCCTAGCAGCAAGTATTTCAAGTTTCTTCTTTAGTGGAATATCATGAGATACATTTGTATATAAAATCTGTAAATGTAACAAAACTATTATGAGTTGGCCATCTATGCGATGATCAAGTCATCAAGAATGTTTATAAAGTACTAAAGATCCCCAACCATGGATTAATTTTATACCTCTTGCAAAAAAAACATGGCCATGTGCAATTAGAGAAAGCACTTGCATGTTCTTACCCATATAGATTGTCTAGTATCATAAAAACAAAATAAGACTTAATAAAATGAAACCAACATGGTAAAAAAAATAATAAATAAATGCTAATCACTAACCTTGATCCTGGTTTTAAGATAATAGTACACTCCTTGTCCATCTATTTCACTCAATAGCTTTCTCATAATAATGCCATTAGAGATCTCTAGCGTCCTCCAACATTCCATTCTATAAACACTTTTAACATTGATTCTTCTGCCAATTTTGTTTCATCTTTGATTGTTTTCCTATACTGAAGAGACAAAACAGAGAAACCAAATTCAACATTTCCATTGTATACACTATATGTACTATTGTACATTTCCCGACATTTCATCTGTAAATATTTGTTCATTTATGTTCGTTTGAGTTTGGTTCGTTTACTTCTATTCGTATATAATGATTCCTGTAGAATTCATTCAGACTTATTTATAATAATATTATCTTGAAGTTAATTTGATTTAAATATTGTAATTCCCTCTTGTTTAATTTTGAAATGTTTGATATATTGATGATGGTATTTAGAATTTAAATTAGAATTTCTTTTTGAACAGCAAATTTGAATTTAGATAATTAACGAACGAACATATATGAAAACAAACACGTTCATATATTTTCGAATATATAGAAACAAAATAAAAGCATTTGTTTTAAGTGTTCGGTTAAAGTTAATGATCGAACACGAACACGTTCATTTTCTTAACGAATGAACACAAACACTTTCATTTTTGTAGAAAACAAACACGAACCCCTTAATTTTTGTAACAAACAAACACAAACATGTTCATTTTCTTGACTAACGAACAAGTTTCTTTTCTTAACGAACGGGCACAAACACGATTGCGTTTTTAACAAAAGATACACATTTATTTTCTTATCGAACAAAAACGAAGAAGAAAACCCATTCGTTTAAGTGTTTGTATTCGTTCGGTTAAAGTTCAACGAACAAACATGTTCAATTGTTTAACAAACACACAAGAACAAGAAAATTTGTTTGTTTAAGCATTCATGGTTGTTCATTTGTTTGGTTAAAATTAATCGAATACACACCCCGTTCAAGTTCATTCGATTGGTTTACATGACTAAATTTGACCTATCACTTAGATTTACGTGTGCTGCTTCCATTTCCAAACTTTTAATTGCAAGGAATACTGTGAGAATCTAATCACACAAACAATGGAGATGCTTAAATATTGAAATTTAATTAAATCTAGCATATTACGTGTGCGTGGGTATCTTAGTGATGAACGCCTTTTAAATTAACTACTAAAATATACAAAAATAATAATTCAATTCAAGCGCATGCCATACCAAATACATTTGAACAAACCAAAAAGCGACGTGAATGGAATAAAATGTACATTCGGGTGGAACCAGTTTGCAAAAATAAAAATATTGGACTTAAGTGGTTTAAAATAAGGTTTTAACGGGTTCAAAATCAGGTTGACAGGTTTAGGCAGGGTCTGGCCGGCTTAGGATCGGTTTCAGCTTATATAAATACAGCTTGATTTCAACCTACAGTTCAGGGTTGGTTCTACCGAAACAATTTAGATACCTGTGAAGACATACCAAGGATTTAGCCACGTCGATACATCAATTAAACGATAAACACGAGATCGATCAATACGTTAAATACATACTTTATTGATAATTAGAGGATGAATACATTATGGTGTAAATAATAAGTTAGGGAGAGAATTAACTTAGATCTAGATCTCTCTATATGTACATACATTACTTAAATTATGAACGGGAGCTACCTATTTATAGGCCAAATCTACCATTCGTTAAGTTAGTCTAATTCGTTATAGCTTAGTAACTAATTAGACACCATTCGTTATGCTTCCATAACGAATAGTTAATAACTTAACGAACTAGCCATCATTCGTTATGCCTCCATAACAAATGAGGCCTCCATTCGTTATGCTTCCATAACGAATGGGCTTATAAGTTAACTAACAATGTAGTCTATAACGAATGGACCTTATTCGCTATACAACCCATAGCGAATGGGCCATTTTACATTAAATATTAAGACTAGACAACCTATAACTTATTCGATCGCTACGGACGCCAAAACCGTGCACTAACAGTCACCCCCTTTTCCGTAGCTATCGAATACTTTAACTGCAAATCATCAGTCCCAAAACCCTGCACTAACAATACCTATTGACTAAGGGATTATCAAGTTTGACCAAAATATCAAACTTAGCCAAAACTTACCTTAAATTATATATTGCAGATTTTCACAAAAGAACAAAAAAATCTAATAAAAGTCATATGTTTCTAATGGTACCTGATGTATTTACCATAATACCTAATTACTAAAATACTCTGCAAGATTAAAGACATTTTGAACTTCCAGGTTGTATGACTGTATCTAAAATCTGTGAGGCTCTACAATATATGTACAACAATGCAATACAAAAAGGACTGTATTAAACGAGAAATATGAAAAATACCTGTTTTCAGCTGCAATTTAGTATGAAATTTCTGCAGCCACGCCACAATATACAATCCTCTAATTACGAATGAGATTTTTGGCAACACGTGTAATGCATCATGGGACGATGTCTTTTCTCCTCTTATCATTATCTTGTTGCCTTACTTCTTATAGAAACAATCAAGTTTTTGCCTTTAAAAAGATACCTGTTTTTTGTTTCAATTAGTAAAATAAAATATGAGTTATTATGAGCCGGGCTTGTATCGGGTTGAGTAATATGGGTAATGGACTTAGGTTAATAAGGAAGGAGAAAGACCATGGGCTTAAGCCCATGACCCATGATATATAAACCTTAATTAACTCATTCCATATATCATAAAAAACACACACTTAAGCTCTCTCATATTTCTCTCTTTCCCTAACTGAAACCAAGAAGTAAAACCGATCCAGACCCGAGGTAATGATAGTATGATATTACATGGATCCTAAACCGCTAGATCTAGTCACGAAACGACGAGCCGACACCATAAACCATTAAGGTCACGAGTTTCGGATATAATCGGGTATAAATCGATCTAAAGATGAGCTTTGGGATCACCTAGCTCATATCTGGATCGAACGGGATGAAAACAGTGAAAACGGTGGTGAAACAAGCGAGATCTAGCTTTTCCGGTGAGCTCCCGTGTTTCCGGCGCCGGAACGGCGGCGTCGGAATAGTGGGGAATGTCAGAGAATGTTCCCTGACATTATAACCTTACCCTAGTTCGTTAACGGGAGAATAACGAATTAACATCTATTCGTTATGCCCAATCGTTAAGAAGAAATGACGAATTAGCAATAGTACATTTAATAGTTCGTTAAGCAATTTGTTACAGAGAGATAACGAATGAACCCTCTTTCGTCAAAGGTTCATTCGTTATAGAGGGTCATTCGTTATAAAGACCAGTTTGTTATAATGACCAATTCGTTATGAGGGTCAATTCGTTATAAGTTAAGAAGTAACGAATGAACCCCAGTCGTTAAAGAACTGGATAACGAATTAAAGTTTAAAAGAATGACAGAAAGGTCCCTGGACTTATAATAAAATGGATTAGTTACAAAGAAGCCTACGAACTTTATGAAGTAGAAAATGAAATAATAAATTAGAATTCTAATGAAAAATGTGTTAAGAAAGTTAATGGAAATAATAAATTAGTTCGACCCCAGCTAGGGGCTCTGCCCCTTGGAACCTGCTAGGGGATGCCGCCCCTAGAACCCCTTGGAACCTGCTAGGGGATGCCCCCGGACCCCTGTTCATTTAGGGATATAATTAAACTAGAAACACGGTATGGGTAATGATAGTTAATTGATACGTGTAATTGTTATACAGTTAGTCGTGCACAGCTAAAGAAGGGAATAACCATTAACGGTGAACATAGCAGGACTTAGGTGAGTTCTAGTCGGATTTCCTTGTTATTTTTTCGGGTTTGTGTGCATACTCATGTGAATGCTAATATACTTACCTTAAATGGTAAGTGTATGTCTTGATGATGAATGTGATAGTTATGTTTGTATTATGAATGAATGCTTCATAGTACGTGAACGATCTTCAGATATTGCACATATTGTTAAGGAAAGTATGTAATTATATTATGAATGAATGATTGATAGTACGTGAACGATCTTCGGATATTGCACGTATTGTTAAGGAAAGTAAGTAAAGAAAGGTATGGTATGGTTGCACAGAATAAACGGACCAGGCCCTAATAATATTTTTGAGGATAGGGACCAGACCCTAATAATATCTGTGAGGATAGGGACCAGACCCTAATAATATCTGTGAGGATAGGGAACAAACCCTAATAATATATGTGAGGGTAAGGACTAGACCCTAATAATATCTGTTATGTTGGGGACCAGACCCTTACAATATCTGTGAGGTTATATGACGGATGGGTCTTTAAGTAGTATGGATAGTTATGTGTGTACTATGAAGGTAAGAAAGTATGAAGAATGAATGTATGAATGTATCTATGAATGTAGTGTGAACAGATTAAGTATGAATGGTGTACACACCTTTGGGCATGTGTGCAAGTATGTGAACTAATTATATGTTGTATGATTAACTAAAACTCACTCAGCGTAACTGACTTTTAGTATGCACGCAGGTGAGTAGAATGAGACAGCTAGCTTGAGCGAGACACATGGCAGAAGAATAAGTGGCTGGCATCTGAAGACTCAAGTTTTTTTTTATGAATTGATGTTAAATTGCAAGACAAGAATGTTTGTTTAAGACAAGTTTATGAAATGTTATGAATGTTTAATGAAAGTTTTATATTCCGCGTAAACTTTTAATTAACTCTGACATTGAGAAATATGTTTATGAGTAAATTCAACGTCCAGTGTAGGGCACCAGTTACGGAGCCTTACATCTTTGCCAACCATCTAAGTTCTTGCCTTGTAATTTCAGCCTCTTCTCTTAGTTAATTGGCTGGCTATTTGTTACATGGTCCAAATCTAATATGATCTCACAACATTTTAGAACACTAATAAAAGAACATTTAATGATTTTTCCAATTAAAAAGTTTACCAATCAACTCTATAATATATGCGGGATAAAATTCATAACACATATATCTAAAAATAAACACAAAAAACCAAAAAATAAATATTTTAAATTCTCTCTGAAAACCAAATATGCGATGCGTCTTACAAACAAATATGCAAGTTGATCATAATAGATACATAGCAGACTGCATCAACTTATACATGGCGCCCTCTTCAAAAAAAACAAGGCACCCAAATATAGCTACACGTAGGGGTGTGCACGAAAGCGAAACAATAGACGTATCCGAATTGTATTAAACGAACCCAATAAAAAAAGAGGGTTTGGTATTATATTTTTCAAAAACCTTTTTTTAGGTTCAGTTTTGTTATCAACCGAAACAAAATAAAAACAAAAATGACCCAATTATTTTTTCGAAATGTGTAATAATATATTAACCATTAACCAATTAAAAAACTAAGCGTAAATGGTTAAAAAACCAAACAAATTTATGAAAACCGAAAAACCAAAATTTATGTTATCGGTTTGGTTTAATACTTCGATTTGAGTCAAAAAACCGAACCAAAAACCTTATATCGAAATGTGTAGCAACATATAATATTTATTAATAAAAATGAATTCGGCCCAAGGTTTCATCCTCAAATTCAATAATTTTAGTAAGGCCCCGTTCCCGTAGCGTCACTTTAATGTTGAATTTACTCATAAACATAGTTCTAAACATCCGAGTTAAATAAAACTTTCACGGAGTATTAAAACTTTCATAACACATTACATAATAATTCATAACTTGTCTTAATTGAACATTCTTGTCTTTCAAAATATACGTCAATTAACATTAAAACATCTTGAGTATTCAGATGCCCGTCTCTTATTCGCCCACCATGTGCTTGCTCAAGTTAGCTGTCCCAATCTACTCACTTGCATGCATACTAAAAGTCAGCTACGCTTTCTAGTTAATCAGGGGACATACAATTCATACACATATCATACATACATATATACATATCCGAAGATTCATATCCATACTTAACCAGTTACCTTTCCAACATACATTCATGCATACACACTATTACCTACCTCAGCTTACCAAGAATATGTTCATAGTCCACTATCTATACCTATACTCAAGGTCGTGAACACGGAAAATATCCGCAGTCCTTACCTATGTTCACCATTTATGGTACGTGAAAGGTCCGTAGTTCTTCCTTATACCATCCTACAATAACAACACGTACAAGGTCTGCAGTTGTTACCTATGTTGCAACCTAGTTCATTGCACGTACGAGGTCCTTACTCCACCCTATGCTACCACAATACAATTACAGCACATATAAGTTCGCAGTCCTTTTCTATGCTGGATCCTATCCGAAGTACGTATAAGGCCACAGTCCTTAACTACGTTCTCATCTATCATCTATAACACGTATAAGGCCCGCAGTCCTTAACTACGCCATCACATGCCAAGTCTATATCCAACGGAAATTGGAGGGATTTGCCATTCTAATTTACTACTTCAGACGTAGAACTCATTTACCATTCCTGTATCTACATACACTTACGTTGCATATACAACAATTACATCGTAGCATAAGAACACTCTACGCGTTCTTCACATCATTAATTTAACAATCATACTCCTTGTCGTTACGTGCAATATCCGAAGATCTTCCACGTCCCGACAATCATTCATTCACAACATTCATACATCATCCATACATTACATATAACATTCATATCTTTATTTATAACCTGACAACACGCGCAATATCCGAAGATCGTTCACGTACCGACAAGCAAACATTCATATCTATCTATTATATCATATATAGCATACACTTACCACTTAAGGTAACTGTAGTAACTAATCACATCGAGTATGCACATAGCCCCGAAAACATAACAAGGAATGGTGCTAGAAACTCACCTGAACTCGGTTTCGTTCACCGTCAACAATTACTCCTTTCTTTAGCTATGCGCGACTAAGTGTATAACAATTACACGTATCAATTAACTATTACTATCCATATCGTATTTCTAGTTTAATTACGACCCACAACGAACGGGGGTACGGGGGAAGCGCCCCTGGCAGCAGGGTTCTAGGGGCGGCAGCCCCTAGCAGGGTCCAAGGGGCATAGCCCCTGGCTGGGGTCGAGCTGGAAAAATTTTATTTCCATTAACGGTCTTAACACATTTTCCAATAGGATTTTAAATTATCATCTAATTCGCTAACTCATTTGCTATAACGAATTAAGCATGATTCGTTAACTAATTCGTTATCTTTCATAATTTGGTTCGTAGCTGATTCGTTACTCTGGACATGACTTGGTTCGTTATTCCAATCTTTCTTTATTCGTTATCTTGACAGAACGAATGGGTGAACTAATTCGTTATCCTGCCATAAAGAATAGGTGGGCAGATTCGTTATCTTGCCAGAACGAATTGAGTTAATTAATTCGTTACCTTATCCTAACAATTTACATCAATCTTATCCAAACTCTGACTCAGAGGTCAAAGTCAAAATTGATATGAACAATACACAGTCAACTGTCACCAGATCTATAATAAACCCTCGAATCTTGACGAAATAACAAGATTTTGGTATCAATATGCTCGGAATCGTAACGCCTACTAACCATAACCATCAATTCATTCATACATCGCGTTTACACAGTCCGATTTGTTCATTTATAACTCGGTTACTAGTCTAAAAAATTAACCCATCAATCGTTAATGGTTTTCAGCAACCATCATCACGTTGGATTCATTTTTACCATACGTATACAGATATAAGATTATCTAAATGAATCCGAACCTAAATGAACAAGTTTACATTATAAACGTACCTTAAACAAGTCGGTTCATTAATACGAGCTGGTTTTAATGGAGGTTCGGTTCGTCACAACGTTTGAGCACCAACAAGCTGGGGTTTCAACCTCGGATCTTGGCTCGGGTTATAGGATAATGTTTGTGTGTGTTTTTCAAGGTGTAGGCTATTGTTTAGAGGTGGATAAAAATGGAAAATGTTAGTGTTTAAGGGGTATTTATACTCCCTTAAGGCCATGGACCTAAAGCCCATCTTTCTTTTTTGGTCAATAATTAATTCCATCTAAAAGCCTACTTATCCTTTCAACTCTATTATTTTATTAAGTATCTACAAAATCAAGTAAACTATTCCATTATAGATAAATAATATATAAAATATTATTCTTGGAAATTTCGGGATGTTACAAGTCTTGCCTCCTTAAAGAGGTTACTTCCCCGAAACCTAGCTCATTCCTTGCAGGAGGAACACTTCCTGTATTCACGCATTTTCTTGGATCGTCTTTGCTTTATGGGTTACCCTTCTTACTTCTGACTTGCAGTCACCGAGTTGTGTTAACGTGCTTTATCTATTTAAGGTAGCTTGTCCATGAGACCCTCGATGTTACCAGTCTCGTTTCGTCCTTCCAAGGGACCTTGTTTCGTTCAATTTAACACTGTTGTCTAAAACTACATTTTATCGTAACATAAATAATCATTCATAATCCAACGAAATATATTACACGTCATAGATAAGTATAAGTTTTAAACCTTAAAACAAAATAAGTTCTTAGGCAATCATAATTAAAACAAAATAAAAACTATTGCACAAGCAATTATTCCTACATCAAGTGCCCCCCTCTGTAGTTTTCCTAAGTATTTAACCCTTCACACCTCCCGCCTCTGATTCCTTGCAATTCCTAGCCATGTGGTCAGATTTTCCGCATTTAAAGAATTTCGGGCGATCAGGGCATTCTCGAGAGAAATGCCCACTCTTTCCACACCGATAGCACTTGTCCGTCCCAGTCTTGCATTCTCTCTAGTGCACTTGCCTACACTTCTTACATGCATCCTTGTTTCCAACCTTAGTCTTCCTCTCATCAGTTGTTGCCATCATCTCGCCAGACCGCTTAGCTGGAGTAGCCATTTCTTCTCCTTCTTTTCCTCCACCGCATCATCTACCGCCAACTTTCATAGACCATTTCAGCGAGTCCCACAACAGAATCAAAGGTAGCAGGTCTACTAGCCTTGACTAAGATGCGACCATTCTATGGTAGCCCCCTGATGTAACACATAATTCGCTTGGCTTCGGTGTTCACCTTGTTTGGCACCAGCCTAGACAGGAAGTTGAATTCAGTGTTGTATTCGAGGTGTGTTGTCTTTCCCGCCTTCAGATTCAAAAACTTCATCTCAACCCTTTCATCCTCTGCATCAGCACAGAACCTCTTCATCACCAACTCTTTCAGATCCTCCCACCTCATAGCCTTAACCTCATCCCGGGTCTTTCTTTGATCCACGGTTTCCCACCAATACATAGCTTCATCACCAAATTATTGAGTAACATAACCATCTTGGTCGGGATGGCACTCGCTAATTCGACTGAATTTATCCATGGCGGTGATTCATTGAAGAGTAGCGATTGCGTCTCCCAGACCAGTCAGCTTCGGTGGGTCACAACCTTTGAAGGATTTGTAGTTACACCCACCTCGGGCTTTCCTTCTATCGTCAACCTTGACTGACTTAACCGCACTCGATTCCTCCTTCTCTCTTTCATCATCTTTCTTACCCTTCTCTCCTGACCCTTCAGCAGTTCTTCCATTGCTTCCATCAGATCTTTCAGGATCCCGGTTCTTCGCAGCAGCGGCTACAGCTTGAACAACAACTGCTTGGATTGCGGGATCCAGTTGAACCTCTTCGTTGTTGCTTGGGTTTCTCCCAGCTGTGCTTCCTTCGTCTCCCGTGGAGGTTGTTTTTGCTGAAATTTGTCGGACAAGACGAGGCCTTCCACGACGTCCAGCGCGACCTCCTGCTCTGACAACTTCTCTAGAATTGTACTCTAAAATGGAAAACACAAACGCCATCACTCGAGGAATTGTTTAGCATATGACTCGTAAGGTAAGTAGTAAATGAAATTGGCTAAGTGTAATTAACTATTTGCATTACTCCTCAGGTTCTACATACTTCCCTTTATGATTTAACTTTTGCTAGTTTCTACTTTTAAACAGTTAATCAACCAAACAATCAATTTATCCTATCCCTAACCTGTAGCAATTAAGTTAATGTTGACATTCATTATTTAACCACATGCTTTACCTTTACAGAGCTTGCTTGAGTGACACATAGCTATCTTGAACTGGCATGTTCTTTCTTTTCTTACTAATTCCCATTCTCTGTTCGAGTCTAAGCATGTAGGATGCTTAAATCTCTCGAACTTTGCTCTGATACCAACTTGTAAGGCCTCGTTCCCAGTGCCTCACTTTAATGTTGGATTTACTCATAAACACAGTTCTAAACATCAGAGTTAAATAAAACTTTCGTGGAATATTAAAACTTTCATAACAAATTACATAATAATTTATAATGTGACATTCATGGCAAAACGAGGTATACTATATTCTTTACGTAACAAGTAAACGATAAATCGGTTAATTCGTAGTGCTTAAACGAGTAACCGACCGATACTAATTATGACCCGTATACATACTGAGGGGTCATATACGAGTTATATATATGTTATAGAGACTAACATATTGATATTTAGGCCTTAGTACGTTTAAAACTCTTTAAACGAAAAAGGTTTCGTTTATCGATACGCTATAAGCTTAAACGCAATCGTTAATATCAAAACAAGCATTGTAGCATCCGTTAAGCCGAAAAAGATTTATAAAACACTTATATGACATGTTCTAAGCAATCCGTGAAAATATTTTGGAATTTTACAACGAGTCAGTACGTTTTTCTTATTTTACAAAAATAAGCTGAAAAACACGCGTTTTTGCGCTATTTCTCACACCCGAATTAATTTTCTTGCGAAAAACCGAACCCGAACTAAATTTAAAGTGGGCTTTTCATGTTTGGGCTTGTATGATTAGAGAAATGGGCCAAAACAGCCCATTAAGGGCCTCCAAGGAATCCCGATCGGAACAGCCCTCCACACTACACATTTATTTTTTTTATAAAACTTCATTCTTAAGCTATTGTTATTCATTTTAACATATAAACTTTTGAAGTCCAAAGCAGCTCCAGCTCTGCTCTATCAATCTTCCTTCAAAAACTCTAGGTATTTTGATTATTTCATCATTTTTAACTTGATTTCATTAACTATGATTAACATATAAACATGTTTTAGTTAGTTTTAAACATGTTTAACCATCCAAAAACCCTAAAAATCAAGTAAAACCATGTTTTGATGTTAAACATGTTTACAAACCAGGAACATATACTTTTTTGGTCAAAAACGCGGATTAGAACATGAATACAACGTTTTTACGGTTAGAAAGTTCGGTTTGAACCCAAAACCGAAACCCTAATTATCAAGGCTGTTACATGGATGATTTATGCTTGGTTTGATGTTATATGATATGTAGATATACTGAGTTTGGAACCCGAGACCCGGAAAGTCGTTTAAGCTAGCAAAATTCATCGAAAATCGACAAGGTAAACCCGTAACACTCGTTTAGGGGCTGTTTAGTATTAGGTTGTGACGTGCTTGTTGTTAGCTTGTGAAAACTTGCAGGGACATTAGGGATCATATAAATGAGTCCCTGTTCAAATTTGGTAATTTTTCGAAAAACGGAGAATATTTGGTGAATTTATTCCCGTTTATGAGCGTTTATTTGGGAAAAATAGCTAAACATATTGAAAAATTATGAAACTTGGTTTTGGAGTTTAATATGTGATGGTAAGATCACTGGTAAAGTTTGGGAATCATTGGAAATGTATAAGTATGGTTTGTGCAATCATGGCTTAACCGAATTTTAACAGCCGAAAAACGCACAAAAAGGCATTTTGTCAAAAGAGTTAGGTTCTGGAAATTTTGCAGGGGCTATGTAATAACATTGAGGTCATTGGTAAAAATTATCAGATTTTTCGGAGGTCGTTTGATATAAACGGGCCATTTATTACACGATTATAACCTATTAAATGAATTTTTATAAATAAATAAATAATCATAAAATTTCTGAAAATATTTTTATAAAATTCTCCATGTCTTAATGTATTTTTACAAAAATTTACATAATTTATATATAAGTATATATTTAGTTATGATTAATCAAAGATTTAAATTATAATTGTTTTAACGAAACCGGCAGTTTTGTGTTTAACGGACTGACTGGTATGTCAAAATGTCAAAAGTGGTCAAATATCATATTTTTGAATGATATTGATAAAAACGAACTTTTTACGAGAATTCCGGACAAATCGGGTGGATTGTGCGCGTTTTGTATAATCAAACCCGTGTGAAAACGGAAACGAGCCCTGCAATCAAACCAGACACCGAAACCTTAAAATTCTTTCATAAATCAAATTATTTTATCAATCAATATATTTACTTAAGTTTATATGATCTTACCTAATCCCGAAACGTATAAACGATTAACTGAGCTAGGCTCGAAAAACGGTGAAACTGAGCCAAATCCAGTTTTAAACATTTCATAGTATACAACGTCACAATCTAAGACTATGGTCATGTTCTGGGCCTAACAGCTATACCCAGATTATCTATACAGCCCGACTTAGCTTGAACACTGTACTAGTATTAACGATATGATACCGTTTATAGGAATCAAGCTATAAACGAGACATCTGACTATTTGATACGTGATTTCTGTGCGAACTACGATAAGGTGAGTTTCACGACCCCCACTTTTTAAACTGTTTTACGAACTTTTGGGGTGAAAAGCATGTTTACATATACTGATATACTTGAAAACGTGTGATGATGTGGATTATCTAAGTACTAACACTTGACAAGTCCCCACAAACACAAGTGATTAACTTCGTGCCGGTGGCGTGTGGATAGTACTATCGGTTTGACAAACCCAACTGTGACAGAGCCGGTGGGGTAAGCCGGAACATATGTAAAACCAGTTGCACATTGTCATTATATATTTACATACTGCTATGTGGTGTTAGACATAGTACATACTTGGGGCAAAATGGCTGTTAAATGCCAACGGGAGCGCATGGGCAGGAGAGGCCATGCAGTATAGCTCGTTTCGGTTTCACTTGTGGCTTAGTATAATACATCATACACATACATATACATATACATATACACATACACACTGTAAACTTTACGAACTCGTGTACTGATTTCATTGATACTCGTGAAACTTGAAACTCACCAACTAGACGTAGTTGACCCGTTTTAACATGCTTTTCAGGTAAAGCAAAAGTGGAATGATTTGCTTACATGCTTGGTGTTAGGAAGAAAGTTGAATAGCTGTGAATAGACGCTGATATAATACTGTATAAGAAGCTCGTAAACCGGTTATGTGTTTTTCACCTAGTTTGTAAACATAGTACCTACCAATGTAATATGATGTAAATTAGTTGTTGAATTTTCTTTATAAACAATGTGGTTGATACCAGTGTTATCTGTTACATTCCCGAATTACGCTTTCGCAACTACCTAGTCGGGGTGTGACAGAAGTTGGTATCAGAGCCATTGGTTATAAAGAATTAGGATGTCCCTTAGGATACCCTAAGATAACCGTAGGCTCGATTAACTCTGGGAATAAAATAATATTAAATTATATACACGAATGATTCTCGTGATGAACGCGAATGGACAAGTGGGTTATTATGGTCCGGAACGTAATAACAGACTTGTTTGTACGAGGAAATTCGAGAAGAAGTCGATAAACAATCGAATAGGTAAAAACAGCAACATATGTGTATAAAATATAATAATAGATAAATAACTGTGTATATAAACGATTATTTGTGCTTATGTGTATAAATACCTGCACGTATCTTACTATGATTAATATAGAAGGATATTATTCTTATCACTAACAATTGTGCAGGAATATGTCAAGATCTACTGATCGTGTACCTAATACCCTACCAACAAGGCCTGAGGAGGAGGAGGAGGAGGAGGATCCGGAAGAAGAAACGGAGGAGGAACCAGAGGAAATAGAAGAAGGTGCAGATGCGGTAATTCCACGCGAGGTACCCGCAGATCAACCCGACTTATCGGGTTACCGTTGTGACACCTATCCCCCTAGGGAATCCCCTAGGAATGCTGCAGGACAGGGAGCTACTAGTGCTTATCATTCACCTGTTAGAGCACCCAGATCCCCTACTCCACCTGTATAACATACACCAGTACCCTCACCCACTATTAGAAACTGTCAGACCGCTCGCATTTCAGTGCGTCCACCTGAGCACACTTCTCTCCCACCTCGATCTACGTACCATAGGGGAGAAACATCACGTGTCCAGGTCACTGAGATACCTATTCCTACTTGGGGTTTACCCGCCCCGGTACCCGAGCCACCTCGTTATTCTGATTCAGCATGGTTTGGTTTAGCGACTGATCAGCTTTTAGACCACTCACATTCTATAAATAACTTAAACCTGCATAGATATGATATGCAAGATCACATGCGATACATGCAGCAAGAAATCAGAATTGTGCAAAGATCTAGTGCTCACAGCCACGGGCGTCAGGATCGAGCGATGATACTACTGGGGGTGTGATTAGCGGTTAATGCGGCCCTAGTGGCTGCTGTTGTTTGGTTGTGGTTCCATGTTGCAAAGAATGGATAGGACATAATAGTCTAGTCTTATGTATATAGTCTTTTGATATCCCAAGCAGCATTTTGTTACAGCATGTTGGGCTGACTTGGGAGTTGTTTGTGGTTTAGTACTATTTCAAGCACTGGCCCTTATCGGGTTAAGTCTACATGTCACTTAGTGACAAATTTTGATACGCATATACAAGCGCTGGCCTATACTAGGTTAAGCCTATGCGCTAATTTTGGATGCATATGTACAGTAATGATTATAATTAATACAAACGTGTTTTCTTTGGCATAGTTATGTGTTGTGAAGGTGTAATATCGTAAAGTTGTGTTGATCATAGTGAAATGATATTGATTATTATATAATTGATTATTCTATAGAATGGCCCCGAGGAAAACAAACCCTTTGTCTGAGGCGGAAGTGGCCGCAATGATTGCTCGTCAACTACAAGCAGTGATACCAACAATCGTAGCACAAGTCACTGCAGGCATACGTGTTAACAATACTGTTAATCAACCTACGAGCACCACCACGGCCACTGTTAATACACCTCCGCCGGACACTAATGTAGCCCCGGGTGTTACTACCCCGGTGAATACTGATAATGTCATAAATAATAATAACACTCTCCCAACTATGAATGTCACTGGGAACCCAGAACCTGTTGTGCACCCTGATAATATCCCGAACCCAAACCTTGTACCGGTTGTTAACACAACTAATAATGATAATACTCGGACCAATACCGATAATAATAATAATAATAACCGAGAACCCCCGCGTCAGGAGTACTCATACAAACAATTTACATCATGTAAACCGATTGAGTTTAAGGGTATTGAAGGACCTAGTAGACTGGTCAAATGGATAGAAAAGACCGAATCAGTAATTAATATCAGTGAGTGTCCACCGAATCGCGTGGTCAAATATGCTACCAGTATGTTTCTAGACCAAGCGCTGATGTGGTGGAACACGGTAGTCCAAATAAGGGGACAAGATGCTATTAATCGTATGTCATGGACTGAATTAAAAACCCTCATGCTAGAGCATTTTTGTCCTAAAAGTGAGATTCAGAGGTTGGAACACGAGTTATGGAATTTGGAAATGAAAGGAGCAGACCATGTGGGATACACGAATCATTTTAACGAACTGTCCCGCTTAGTTCCATGGTTAGTTACACCGGAAGCGAAGCGAATTGAACGTTATATCTGGGGACTGACCCCTGCTGTGAGAAGTATAGTGAATTCAGTTGCCCACCCGACATTAGAAAGTGCTGTATCTCAAACGGGTGTCGTTACTTTTGATCTGATGAGAAGTGGAGTGATAAGGATGCCAGGTGAAACAACAAGTTTAAAACGAACTGATTATGGGACAAGAATACAAGGAAACCCTCAAAACAAGCGGACTCGTCCGAATACCCGAAGTTATGCCATGACCAGTTCTAATGTAAAACAAGAGACCTATAAAGGGACGTTACCGAAGTGCAGAAGGTGTAACTTTCATCATGTGGGTGATTGCAAACCGGTCATTTGTCAAAAGTGTGGAAGAACGGGACACTATGCCCCCAACTGTAGAACCCCCACCAACACTGTTAACCGTCCACCGCAATCAACTCAACTCCCTCGACCTCAACCAACCCGCCCACAACTCAACCAACAAACCCCACCTACCACGAACCTCCGTGCCTGCTATGAATGTGGCAGTACGGAACACTTTCGGAGATACTGCCCTAATTTGAACCCGGGTGCAGTGAGAAGGCAGAACCAAGCACAAGCATCAACCTCCAATGCAGCTAAGGGACGCGCGTTTGTATTAGGACCGGGTGAAGCGCGTCAAGATCCGAATGTGGTGACAGGTACATTCTTAGTTTCGGGTCAGTATGCTTCAGTTTTGTTTGATACGGGCGCCGATAGAAGTTTCGTATCTGTTAATTTCTTACCTTTAGAAAATATGCCGGTTAGTGAACTAACAAAACCATATACTATAGAACTCGCTAACGGTAAGTCTATACTTGTTAACCGAATAGCCCGAAACTGTTCCCTTATCCTAAACGACCACCCATTCCTTATTGATTTACTTCCAGTGGAATTGGGAAGTTTCGATGTTATAGTCGGTATGGACTGGCTATCTAAGTATAAAGCTGAAATTGGCTGTAAGGATAAGACCCTTAGAATACCTCTTTCGAATGATGAAGCTATGATTGTTCAAGGTGAGAAATCTGGTACGGTACTGCCTCTCATATCTCAACTTATGGCATTGAGATATTTACGCCAAGGTTGTACTTTATACTTGGCGAGTGTAACAGTTAAGGAACCCGAGGAAAAACGAATGGAAGACATCCCAGTTGTACACGAGTATTTAGATGTATTCCCCGATGAGTTGCCTGGTTTACCACCGACCCGACAAGTTGAATTCCGTATTGACTTGATACCGGGAGCAGCACCCATTGCTAAGGCACCTTATAGACTTGCGCCTTCTGAAATGCAAGAACTGTCCAACCAGTTACAAGAATTACTGGACAGGGGTTTTATTCGCCCTAGTTACTCACCGTGGGGAGCACCAGTGTTGTTTGTAAAGAAGAAAGATGGGAGTTTTCGAATGTGTATTGATTATCGGGAATTGAATAAAGTGACTATAAAGAATAGATACCCCTTACCTCGAATTGATGACTTGTTTGATCAACTCCAAGGTGCGAAGTATTTTTCAAAAATTGATCTTAGATCTGGTTATCATCAAGTAAGAATTCAGGAAGAAGACATACCAAAAACAGCTTTCCGAACTCGGTATGGTCACTATGAATTCTTGGTTATGCCATTTGGGTTGACAAACGCACCCGCAGTGTTTATGGACCTCATGAACCGAGTTTGCAAACCTTACCTTGACAAGTTCGTGATAGTGTTTATCGATGACATTTTGATATATTCGAGAAGTAAGGAGGAACATGAACAACATTTACGGGAAATCTTAAAATTATTGAGGCAAGAGAAGTTATACGCGAAGTTGTCCAAATGTGAGTTTTGGCTACAAGAAGTACAGTTTTTAGGACACATTGTGAACCACCAAGGGATCCAAGTAGACCCAAGTAAAATTGAGGCCATTAAGAATTGGCAAGTGCCTAAGTCACCAAGAGAAATTCGTCAATTCTTAGGACTAGCCGGGTATTATAGAAGATTCATTGAAAACTTTTCAAGTATTGCACAACCTCTGACCCTCCTAACTCAAAAAGATCGAGCATATGAATGGGGAGAAGAACAAGAAATGGCCTTCCAAACGTTAAAACAGAAGTTATGTGAGGCTCCAATATTAAGCCTTCCAGATGGAACTGATGAATTGGTGGTATATTGTGACGCATCTCGTAAAGGTTTAGGATGCGTACTGATGCAAAGAAAGAAAGTAATAGCATATGCTTCCCGACAATTAAAAGTACATGAAAAGAATTATATGACCCATGATTTGGAATTGGGAGCGGTTATCTTTGCATTGAAGATTTGGAGACATTACTTGTATGGCACTAAATGTACCATCTATACTGATCACAAAAGCCTACAACACATATTTGATCAGAAAGAGCTAAACATGAGACAAAGGAGATGGGTAGAACTGTTAAATGATTATGATTGTGAGATTAAATACCATCCGGGTAAGGCCAACGTAGTAGCTGATGCTTTAAGCCGAAAAGACAGAATCAGACCATTAAGGGTACGAGCACTCGGAATGATTGTTCAAAGTAGCCTAATCGAACAAGTTCGCGTTGCACAAGATGTGGCCTTGAAGGCAGATCAGCTAGAAAAAGAAGAACTGCATGGAAATGAAAAGAATTTTGAGAAGAAAATTGATGAAGTATATTATTACAAAAACCGGGTCTGGATTCCAACACTTCATAAACTCCAAAAGTTGATTCTTGATGAAGCACACAAATCCAAATATTCTATTCATCCAAGTACTGATAAGATGTATAAGGATGTTAAAGAATTTTACTGGTGGCCTGGTATGAAAAAGGATATAGCCGTGTATGTAAGTAAATGTGCAACATGTGCAAGGGTAAAGGCGGAATATCAAAAACCTTCGGGAATGTTACAACAACCCCAAATCCCACAATGGAAATGGGAACAAATTACCATGGACTTTGTGACACACCTTCCTAAAACTTCTCGAGGACACAACGCAATTTGGGTAATTGTGGACCGATTAACCAAATCCACACACTTTATTCCCATCCGTAACAACTACACTACCGAAAAACTTGCTCAAATTTACATCGATGAAATAGTATCTCGACATGGAGTACCTCTTTCGATTATTTCGGATCGAGACAGTCACTTTACCTCACATTTCTGGCAAGCAGTACAAGAAGCCTTGGGAACCCGAATCGACCTAAGTACGGCTTACCATCCCCAAACCGATGGTCAATCCGAACGAACCATCCAAACCTTAGAAGATTTACTTCGTGCTTGTGTACTGGACTTCAAAGGGAATTGGGATCAACACCACCCGCTCATTGAATTCTCTTACAATAACAGTTATCACAGTAGTATACAAGCAGCACCTTATGAAGCTCTATACGGGCGAAAATGTAGATCACCACTATGTTGGACAGAAGTGGGTGATACTCAAATTTCAAGATCCGATTTAATTCAGGAAACCACCGATAAAATTCACCAGATTAAGCAAAAATTGAAAGCTGCCCGTGACCGACAAAAGAGTTATGCCGATGTTCGCAAAAAACCGTTATCTTTTGAAATAGGTGATAAGGTATTTTTAAAAGTATCGCCATGGAAGGGTGTTATAAGATTTGGAAAGACTGGTAAACTAGCCCCGAGATACATCGAACCTTTTGAGATTGTCGCAAAAATTGGTCCCGTAGCTTACCGATTAAAACTACCCTTAGAACTGAGCACTATTCACGACGTGTTTCATGTATCGAATCTGAAAAAGTGTTTGACTGATAAAACGACAATAGTACAACTGGAAGATGTTCAGATCGACGAAAAGCTCAACTTCGTAGAAGAACCGGTAGAAATTTTAGACGGGAAAACCAAACAGTTACGACACAACAAAATTTCATTGGTAAAAGTTCGGCGGAATTCAAAACAAGGACCAGAATATACTTGGGAACGAAAGGACGAATTCCGAAAGAAATACCCACACCTGTTCCCTAGAAAACCGATAACACATTAAATTTCGGGGACGAAATTTCTTAACGGGGGGAGAATGTGACATTCATGGCAAAACGAGGTATACTATATTCTTTACGTAACAAGTAAACGATAAATCGGTTAATTCGTAGTGCTTAAACGAGTAACCGACCGATACTAATTATGACCCGTATACATACTGAGGGGTCATATACGAGTTATATATATGTTATAGAGACTAACATATTGATATTTAGGCCTTAGTACGTTTAAAACTCTTTAAACGAAAAAGGTTTCGTTTATCGATACGCTATAAGCTTAAACGCAATCGTTAATATCAAAACAAGCATTGTAGCATCCGTTAAGCCGAAAAAGATTTATAAAACACTTATATGACATGTTCTAAGCAATCCGTGAAAATATTTTGGAATTTTACAACGAGTCAGTACGTTTTTCTTATTTTACAAAAATAAGCTGAAAAACACGCGTTTTTGCGCTATTTCTCACACCCGAATTAATTTTCTTGCGAAAAACCGAACCCGAACTAAATTTAAAGTGGGCTTTTCATGTTTGGGCTTGTATGATTAGAGAAATGGGCCAAAACAGCCCATTAAGGGCCTCCAAGGAATCCCGATCGGAACAGCCCTCCACACTACACATTTATTTTTTTTATAAAACTTCATTCTTAAGATATTGTTATTCATTTTAACATATAAACTTTTGAAGTCCAAAGCAGCTCCAGCTCTGCTCTATCAATCTTCCTTCAAAAACTCTAGGTATTTTGATTATTTCATCATTTTTAACTTGATTTCATTAACTATGATTAACATATAAACATGTTTTAGTTAGTTTTAAACATGTTTAACCATCCAAAAACCCTAAAAATCAAGTAAAACCATGTTTTGATGTTAAACATGTTTACAAACCAGGAACATATACTTTTTTGGTCAAAAACGCGGATTAGAACATGAATACAACGTTTTTACGGTTAGAAAGTTCGGTTTGAACCCAAAACCGAAACCCTAATTATCAAGGCTGTTACATGGATGATTAATGCTTGGTTTGATGTTATATGATATGTAGATATACTGAGTTTGCAACCCGAGACCCGGAAAGTCGTTTAAGCTAGCAAAATTCATCGAAAATCGACAAGGTAAACCCGTAACACTCGTTTAGGGGCTGTTTAGTATTAGGTTGTGACGTGCTTGTTGTTAGCTTGTGAAAACTTGCAGGGACATTAGGGATCATATAAATGAGTCCCTGTTCAAATTTGGTAATTTTTCGAAAAACGGAGAATATTTGGTGAATTTATTCCCGTTTATGAGCGTTTATTTGGGAAAAATAGCTAAACATATTGAAAAATTATGAAACTTGGTTTTGGAGTTTAATATGTGATGGTAAGATCACTGGTAAATTTTGGGAATCATTGGAAATGTATAAGTATGGTTTGTGCAATCATGGCTTAACCGAATTTTAACAGCCGAAAAACGCACAAAAAGGCATTTTGTCAAAAGAGTTAGGTTCTGGAAATTTTGCAGGGGCTATGTAATAACATTGAGGTCATTGGTAAAAATTATCAGATTTTTCGGAGGTCGTTTGATATAAACGGGCCATTTATTACACGATTATAACCTATTAAATGAATGTTTATAAATAAATAAATAATCATAAAATTTCTGAAACTATTTTTATAAAATTCTCCAAGTCTTAATGTATTTTTACAAAAATTTACATAATTTATATATAAGTATATATTTAGTTATGATTAATCAAAGATTTAAATTATAATTGTTTTAACGAAACCGGCAGTTTTGTGTTTAACGGACTGACTGGTATGTCAAAATGTCAAAAGTGGTCAAATATCATATTTTTGAATGATATTGATAAAAACGAACTTTTTACGAGAATTCCGGACAAATCGGGTGGATTGTGCGCGTTTTGTATAATCAAACCCGTGTGAAAACGGAAACGAGCCCTGCAATCAAACCAGACACCGAAACCTTAAAATTCTTTCATAAATCAAATTATTTTATCAATCAATATATTTACTTAAGTTTATATGATCTTACCTAATCCCGAAACGTATAAACGATTAACTGAGCTAGGCTCGGAAAACGGTGAAACTGAGCCAAATCCAGTTTTAAACATTTCATAGTATACAACGTCACAATCTAAGACTATGGTCATGTTCTGGGCCTAACAGCTATACCCAGATTATCTATACAGCCCGACTTAGCTTGAACACTGTACTAGTATTAACGATATGATACCGTTTATAGGAATCAGGCTATAAACGAGACATCTGACTATTTGATACGTGATTTCTGTGCGAACTACGATAAGGTGAGTTTCACGACCCCCACTTTCTAAACTGTTTTACGAACTTTTGGGGTGAAAAGCATGTTTACATATACTGATATACTTGAAAACGTGTGATGATGTGGATTATCTAAGTACTAACACTTGACAAGTCCCCACAAACACAAGTGATTAACTTCGTGCCGGTGGCGTGTGGATAGTACTATCGGTTTGACAAACCCAACTGTGACAGAGCCGGTGGGGTAAGCCGGAACATATGTAAAACCAGTTGCACATTGTCATTATATATTTACATACTGCTATGTGGTGTTAGACATAGTACATACTTGGGGCAAAATGGCTGTTAAATGCCAACGTGAGCGCATGGGCAGGAGAGGCCATGCAGTATAGCTCGTTTCGGTTTCACTTGTGGCTTAGTATAATACATCATACACATACATATACACATACATATACACATACACACTGTAAACTTTACGAACTCGTGTACTGATTTCATTGATACTCGTGAAACTTGAAACTCACCAACTAGACGTAGTTGACCCGTTTTAACATGCTTTTCAGGTAAAGCAAAAGTGGAATGATTTGCTTACATGCTTGGTGTTAGGAAGAAAGTTGAATAGCTGTGAATAGACGCTGATATAATACTGTATAAGAAGCTCGTAAACCGGTTATGTGTTTTTCACCTAGTTTGTAAACATAGTACCTACCAATGTAATATGATGTAAATTAGTTGTTGAATTTTCTTTATAAACAATGTGGTTGATACCAGTGTTATCTGTTACATTCCCGAATTACGCTTTCGCAACTACCTAGTCGGGGTGTGACAGAAGTTGGTATCAGAGCCATTGGTTATAAAGAATTAGGATGTCCCTTAGGATACCCTAAGATAACCGTAGGCTCGATTAACTCTGGGAATAAAATAATATTAAATTATATACACGAATGATTCTCGTGATGAACGCGAATGGACAAGTGGGTTATTATGGTCCGGAACGTAATAACAGACTTGTTTGTACGAGGAAATTCGAGAAGAAGTCGATAAACAATCGAATAGGTAAAAACAGCAACATATGTGTATAAAATATAATAATAGATAAATAACTGTGTATATAAACGATTATTTGTGCTTATGTGTATAAATACCTGCACGTATCTTACTATGATTAATATAGAAGGATATTATTCTTATCACTAACAATTGTGCAGGAATATGTCAAGATCTACTGATCGTGTACCTAATACCCTACCAACAAGGCCTGAGGAGGAGGAGGAGGAGGAGGATCCGGAAGAAGAAACGGAGGAGGAACCAGAGGAAATAGAAGAAGGTGCAGATGCGGTAATTCCACGCGAGGTACCCGCAGATCAACCCGACTTATCGGGTTACCGTTGTGACACCTATCCCCCTAGGGAATCCCCTAGGAATGCTGCAGGACAGGGAGGTACTAGTGCTTATCATTCACCTGTTAGAGCACCCAGATCCCCTACTCCACCTGTATAACATACACCAGTGCCTCACCCACTATTAGAAACTGTCAGACCGCTCGCATTTCAGTGCGTCCACCTGAGCACACTTCTCTCCCACCTCGATCTACGTACCATAGGGGAGAAACATCACGTGTCCAGGTCACTGAGATACCTATTCCTACTTGGGGTTTACCCGCCCCGGTACCCGAGCCACCTCGTTATTCTGATTCAGCATGGTTTGGTTTAGCGACTGATCAGCTTTTAGACCACTCACATTCTATAAATAACTTAAACCTGCATAGATATGATATGCAAGATCACATGCGATACATGCAGCAAGAAATCAGAATTGTGCAAAGATCTAGTGCTCACAGCCACGGGCGTCAGGATCGAGCGATGATACTACTGGGGGTGTGATTAGCGGTTAATGCGGCCCTAGTGGCTGCTGTTGTTTGGTTGTGGTTCCATGTTGCAAAGAATAGATAGGACATAATAGTCTAGTCTTATGTATATAGTCTTTTGATATCCCAAGCAGCATTTTGTTACAGCATGTTGGGCTGACTTGGGAGTTGTTTGTGGTTTAGTACTATTTCAAGCACTGGCCCTTATCGGGTTAAGTCTACATGTCACTTAGTGACAAATTTTGATACGCATATACAAGCGCTGGCCTATACTAGGTTAAGCCTATGCGCTAATTTTGGATGCATATGTACAGTAATGATTATAATTAATACAAACGTGTTTTCTTTGGCATAGTTATGTGTTGTGAAGGTGTAATATCGTAAAGTTGTGTTGATCATAGTGAAACGATATTGATTATTATATAATTGATTATTCTATAGAATGGCCCCGAGGAAAACAAACCCTTTGTCTGAGGCGGAAGTGGCCGCAATGATTGCTCGTCAACTACAAGCAGTGATACCAACAATCGTAGCACAAGTCACTGCAGGCATACGTGTTAACAATACTGTTAATCAACCTACGAGCACCACCACGGCCACTGTTAATACACCTCCGCCGGACACTAATGTAGCCCCGGGTGTTACTACCCCGGTGAATACTGATAATGTCATAAATAATAATAACACTCTCCCAACTATGAATGTCACTGGGAACCCAGAACCTGTTGTGCACCCTGATAATATCCCGAACCCAAACCTTGTACCGGTTGTTAACACAACTAATAATGATAATACTCGGACCAATACCGATAATAATAATAATAATAACCGAGAACCCCCGCGTCAGGAGTACTCATACAAACAATTTACATCATGTAAACCGATTGAGTTTAAGGGTATTGAAGGACCTAGTAGACTGGTCAAATGGATAGAAAAGACCGAATCAGTAATTAATATCAGTGAGTGTCCACCGAATCGCGTGGTCAAATATGCTACCAGTATGTTTCTAGACCAAGCGCTGATGTGGTGGAACACGGTAGTCCAAATAAGGGGACAAGATGCTATTAATCGTATGTCATGGACTGAATTAAAAACCCTCATGCTAGAGCATTTTTGTCCTAAAAGTGAGATTCAGAGGTTGGAACACGAGTTATGGAATTTGGAAATGAAAGGAGCAGACCATGTGGGATACACGAATCATTTTAACGAACTGTCCCGCTTAGTTCCATGGTTAGTTACACCGGAAGCGAAGCGAATTGAACGTTATATCTGGGGACTGACCCCTGCTGTGAGAAGTATAGTGAATTCAGTTGCCCACCCGACATTAGAAAGTGCTGTATCTCAAACGGGTGTCGTTACTTTTGATCTGATGAGAAGTGGAGTGATAAGGATGCCAGGTGAAACAACAAGTTTAAAACGAACTGATTATGGGACAAGAATACAAGGAAACCCTCAAAACAAGCGGACTCGTCCGAATACCCGAAGTTATGCCATGACCAGTTCTAATGTAAAACAAGAGACCTATAAAGGGACGTTACCGAAGTGCAGAAGGTGTAACTTTCATCATGTGGGTGATTGCAAACCGGTCATTTGTCAAAAGTGTGGAAGAACGGGACACTATGCCCCCAACTGTAGAACCCCCACCAACACTGTTAACCGTCCACCGCAATCAACTCAACTCCCTCGACCTCAACCAACCCGCCCACAACTCAACCAACAAACCCCACCTACCACGAACCTCCGTGCCTGCTATGAATGTGGCAGTACGGAACACTTTCGGAGATACTGCCCTAATTTGAACCCGGGTGCAGTGAGAAGGCAGAACCAAGCACAAGCATCAACCTCCAATGCAGCTAAGGGACGCGCGTTTGTATTAGGACCGGGTGAAGCGCGTCAAGATCCGAATGTGGTGACAGGTACATTCTTAGTTTCGGGTCAGTATGCTTCAGTTTTGTTTGATACGGGCGCCGATAGAAGTTTCGTATCTGTTAATTTCTTACCTTTAGAAAATATGCCGGTTAGTGAACTAACAAAACCATATACTATAGAACTCGCTAACGGTAAGTCTATACTTGTTAACCGAATAGCCCGAAACTGTTCCCTTATCCTAAACGACCACCCATTCCTTATTGATTTACTTCCAGTGGAATTGGGAAGTTTCGATGTTATAGTCGGTATGGACTGGCTATCTAAGTATAAAGCTGAAATTGGCTGTAAGGATAAGACCCTTAGAATACCTCTTTCGAATGATGAAGCTATGATTGTTCAAGGTGAGAAATCTGGTACGGTACTGCCTCTCATATCTCAACTTATGGCATTGAGATATTTACGCCAAGGTTGTACTTTATACTTGGCGAGTGTAACAGTTAAGGAACCCGAGGAAAAACGAATGGAAGACATCCCAGTTGTACACGAGTATTTAGATGTATTCCCCGATGAGTTGCCTGGTTTACCACCGACCCGACAAGTTGAATTCCGTATTGACTTGATACCGGGAGCAGCACCCATTGCTAAGGCACCTTATAGACTTGCGCCTTCTGAAATGCAAGAACTGTCCAACCAGTTACAAGAATTACTGGACAGGGGTTTTATTCGCCCTAGTTACTCACCGTGGGGAGCACCAGTGTTGTTTGTAAAGAAGAAAGATGGGAGTTTTCGAATGTGTATTGATTATCGGGAATTGAATAAAGTGACTATAAAGAATAGATACCCCTTACCTCGAATTGATGACTTGTTTGATCAACTCCAAGGTGCGAAGTATTTTTCAAAAATTGATCTTAGATCTGGTTATCATCAAGTAAGAATTCAGGAAGAAGACATACCAAAAACAGCTTTCCGAACTCGGTATGGTCACTATGAATTCTTGGTTATGCCATTTGGGTTGACAAACGCACCCGCAGTGTTTATGGACCTCATGAACCGAGTTTGCAAACCTTACCTTGACAAGTTCGTGATAGTGTTTATCGATGACATTTTGATATATTCGAGAAGTAAGGAGGAACATGAACAACATTTACGGGAAATCTTAAAATTATTGAGGCAAGAGAAGTTATACGCGAAGTTGTCCAAATGTGAGTTTTGGCTACAAGAAGTACAGTTTTTAGGACACATTGTGAACCACCAAGGGATCCAAGTAGACCCAAGTAAAATTGAGGCCATTAAGAATTGGCAAGTGCCTAAGTCACCAAGAGAAATTCGTCAATTCTTAGGACTAGCCGGGTATTATAGAAGATTCATTGAAAACTTTTCAAGTATTGCACAACCTCTGACCCTCCTAACTCAAAAAGATCGAGCATATGAATGGGGAGAAGAACAAGAAATGGCCTTCCAAACGTTAAAACAGAAGTTATGTGAGGCTCCAATATTAAGCCTTCCAGATGGAACTGATGAATTGGTGGTATATTGTGACGCATCTCGTAAAGGTTTAGGATGCGTACTGATGCAAAGAAAGAAAGTAATAGCATATGCTTCCCGACAATTAAAAGTACATGAAAAGAATTATACGACCCATGATTTGGAATTGGGAGCGGTTATCTTTGCATTGAAGATTTGGAGACATTACTTGTATGGCACTAAATGTACCATCTATACTGATCACAAAAGCCTACAACACATATTTGATCAGAAAGAGCTAAACATGAGACAAAGGAGATGGGTAGAACTGTTAAATGATTATGATTGTGAGATTAAATACCATCCGGGTAAGGCCAACGTAGTAGCTGATGCTTTAAGCCGAAAAGACAGAATCAGACCATTAAGGGTACGAGCACTCGGAATGATTGTTCAAAGTAGCCTAATCGAACAAGTTCGCGTTGCACAAGATGTGGCCTTGAAGGCAGATCAGCTAGAAAAAGAAGAACTGCATGGAAATGAAAAGAATTTTGAGAAGAAAATTGATGAAGTATATTATTACAAAAACCGGGTCTGGATTCCAACACTTCATAAACTCCAAAAGTTGATTCTTGATGAAGCACACAAATCCAAATATTCTATTCATCCAAGTACTGATAAGATGTATAAGGATGTTAAAGAATTTTACTGGTGGCCTGGTATGAAAAAGGATATAGCCGTGTATGTAAGTAAATGTGCAACATGTGCAAGGGTAAAGGCGGAATATCAAAAACCTTCGGGAATGTTACAACAACCCCAAATCCCACAATGGAAATGGGAACAAATTACCATGGACTTTGTGACACACCTTCCTAAAACTTCTCGAGGACACAACGCAATTTGGGTAATTGTGGACCGATTAACCAAATCCACACACTTTATTCCCATCCGTAACAACTACACTACCGAAAAACTTGCTCAAATTTACATCGATGAAATAGTATCTCGACATGGAGTACCTCTTTCGATTATTTCCGATCGAGACAGTCACTTTACCTCACATTTCTGGCAAGCAGTACAAGAAGCCTTGGGAACCCGAATCGACCTAAGTACGGCTTACCATCCCCAAACCGATGGTCAATCCGAACGAACCATCCAAACCTTAGAAGATTTACTTCGTGCTTGTGTACTGGACTTCAAAGGGAATTGGGATCAACACCACCCGCTCATTGAATTCTCTTACAATAACAGTTATCACAGTAGTATACAAGCAGCACCTTATGAAGCTCTATACGGGCGAAAATGTAGATCACCACTATGTTGGACAGAAGTGGGTGATACTCAAATTTCAAGATCCGATTTAATTCAGGAAACCACCGATAAAGTTCACCAGATTAAGCAAAAATTGAAAGCTGCCCGTGACCGACAAAAGAGTTATGCCGATGTTCGCAGAAAACCGTTATCTTTTGAAATAGGTGATAAGGTATTTTTAAAAGTATCGCCATGGAAGGGTGTTATAAGATTTGGAAAGACTGGTAAACTAGCCCCGAGATACATCGAACCTTTTGAGATTGTCGCAAAAATTGGTCCCGTAGCTTACCGATTAAAACTACCCTTAGAACTGAGCACTATTCACGACGTGTTTCATGTATCGAATCTGAAAAAGTGTTTGACTGATAAAACGACAATAGTACAACTGGAAGATGTTCAGATCGACGAAAAGCTCAACTTCGTAGAAGAACCGGTAGAAATTTTAGACGGGAAAACCAAACAGTTACGACACAACAAAATTTCATTGGTAAAAGTTCGGCGGAATTCAAAACAAGGACCAGAATATACTTGGGAACGAAAGGACGAATTCCGAAAGAAATACCCACACCTGTTCCCTAGAAAACCGATAACACATTAAATTTCGGGGACGAAATTTCTTAACGGGGGGAGAATGTGACATTCATGGCAAAACGAGGTATACTATATTCTTTACGTAACAAGTAAACGATAAATCGGTTAATTCGTAGTGCTTAAACGAGTAACCGACCGATACTAATTATGACCCGTATACATACTGAGGGGTCATATACGAGTTATATATATGTTATAGAGACTAACATATTGATATTTAGGCCTTAGTACGTTTAAAACTCTTTAAACGAAAAAGGTTTCGTTTATCGATACGCTATAAGCTTAAACGCAATCGTTAATATCAAAACAAGCATTGTAGCATCCGTTAAGCCGAAAAAGATTTATAAAACACTTATATGACATGTTCTAAGCAATCCGTGAAAATATTTTGGAATTTTACAACGAGTCAGTACGTTTTTCTTATTTTACAAAAATAAGCTGAAAAACACGCGTTTTTGCGCTATTTCTCACACCCGAATTAATTTTCTTGCGAAAAACCGAACCCGAACTAAATTTAAAGTGGGCTTTTCATGTTTGGGCTTGTATGATTAGAGAAATGGGCCAAAACAGCCCATTAAGGGCCTCCAAGGAATCCCGATCGGAACAGCCCTCCACACTACACATTTATTTTTTTTATAAAACTTCATTCTTAAGCTATTGTTATTCATTTTAACATATAAACTTTTGAAGTCCAAAGCAGCTCCAGCTCTGCTCTATCAATCTTCCTTCAAAAACTCTAGGTATTTTGATTATTTCATCATTTTTAACTTGATTTCATTAACTATGATTAACATATAAACATGTTTTAGTTAGTTTTAAACATGTTTAACCATCCAAAAACCCTAAAAATCAAGTAAAACCATGTTTTGATGTTAAACATGTTTACAAACCAGGAACATATACTTTTTTGGTCAAAAACGCGGATTAGAACATGAATACAACGTTTTTACGGTTAGAAAGTTCGGTTTGAACCCAAAACCGAAACCCTAATTATCAAGGCTGTTACATGGATGATTTATGCTTGGTTTGATGTTATATGATATGTAGATATACTGAGTTTGCAACCCGAGACCCGGAAAGTCGTTTAAGCTAGCAAAATTCATCGAAAATCGACAAGGTAAACCCGTAACACTCGTTTAGGGGCTGTTTAGTATTAGGTTGTGACGTGCTTGTTGTTAGCTTGTGAAAACTTGCAGGGACATTAGGGATCATATAAATGAGTCCCCTGTTCAAATTTGGTAATTTTTCGAAAAACGGAGAATATTTGGTGAATTTATTCCCGTTTATGAGCGTTTATTTGGGAAAAATAGCTAAACATATTGAAAAATTATGAAACTTGGTTTTGGAGTTTAATATGTGATGGTAAGATCACTGGTAAAGTTTGGGAATCATTGGAAATGTATAAGTATGGTTTGTGCAATCATGGCTTAACCGAATTTTAACAGCCGAAAAACGCACAAAAAGGCATTTTGTCAAAAGAGTTAGGTTCTGGAAATTTTGCAGGGGCTATCTAATAACATTGAGGTCATTGGTAAAAATTATCAGATTTTTCGGAGGTCGTTTGATATAAACGGGCCATTTATTACACGATTATAACCTATTAAATGAATTTTTATAAATAAATAAATAATCATAAAATTTCTGAAAATATTTTTATAAAATTCTCCATGTCTTAATGTATTTTTACAAAAATTTACATAATTTATATATAAGTATATATTTAGTTATGATTAATCAAAGATTTAAATTATAATTGTTTTAACGAAACCGGCAGTTTTGTGTTTAACGGACTGACTGGTATGTCAAAATGTCAAAAGTGGTCAAATATCATATTTTTGAATGATATTGATAAAAACGAACTTTTTACGAGAATTCCGGACAAATCGGGTGGATTGTGCGCGTTTTGTATAATCAAACCCGTGTGAAAACGGAAACGAGCCCTGCAATCAAACCAGACACCGAAACCTTAAAATTCTTTCATAAATCAAATTATTTTATCAATCAATATATTTACTTAAGTTTATATGATCTTACCTAATCCCAAAACGTATAAACGATTAACTGAGCTAGGCTCGGAAAACGGTGAAACTGAGCCAAATCCAGTTTTAAACATTTCATAGTATACAACGTCACAATCTAAGACTATGGTCATGTTCTGGGCCTAACAGCTATACCCAGATTATCTATACAGCCCGACTTAGCTTGAACACTGTACTAGTATTAACGATACGATACCGTTTATAGGAATCAGGCTATAAACGAGACATCTGACTATTTGATACGTGATTTCTGTGCGAACTACGATAAGGTGAGTTTCAAGACCCCCACTTTCTAAACTGTTTTACGAACTTTTGGGGTGAAAAGCATGTTTACATATACTGATATACTTGAAAACGTGTGATGATGTGGATTATCTAAGTACTAACACTTGACAAGTCCCCACAAACACAAGTGATTAACTTCGTGCCGGTGGCGTGTGGATAGTACTATCGGTTTGACAAACCCAACTGTGACAGAGCCGGTGGGGTAAGCCGGAACATATGTAAAACCAGTTGCACATTGTCATTATATATTTACATACTGCTATGTGGTGTTAGACATAGTACATACTTGGGGCAAAATGGCTGTTAAATGCCAACGGGAGCGCATGGGCAGGAGAGGCCATGCAGTATAGCTCGTTTCGGTTTCACTTGTGGCTTAGTATAATACATCATACACATACATATACACATACATATACACATACACACTGTAAACTTTACGAACTCGTGTACTGATTTCATTGATACTCGTGAAACTTGAAACTCATCAACTAGACGTAGTTGACCCGTTTTAACATGCTTTTCAGGTAAAGCAAAAGTGGAATGATTTGCTTACATGCTTGGTGTTAGGAAGAAAGTTGAATAGCTGTGAATAGACGCTGATATAATACTGTATAAGAAGCTCGTAAACCGGTTATGTGTTTTTCACCTAGTTTGTAAACATAGTACCTACCAATGTAATATGATGTAAATTAGTTGTTGAATTTTCTTTATAAACAATGTGGTTGATACCAGTGTTATCTGTTACATTCCCGAATTACGCTTCCGCAACTACCTAGTCGGGGTGTGACACATAACTTGTCTTAATTAAACATTCTTGTCTTTCAAAATAAACGTCAATTAACATTTAAACATCTTGAGTCTTCAGATGCAGTCTCTTATTCGCCCACCATGTGCCCGCTCAAGTTAGTTGTCCCAATTTACTCACCTGTGTGCATACTAAAAGTCAGCTACGCTAAGTAAGTTCTATTTAATTTGGCGACATACAATACATTGACATATCATACATACATACATATCCAAATATTCATATCCATACTTAACCAGTTACCTTTCCAACATACATTCATGCATACATACTATTACCTACCTCAGCCTACTAAGAGTATGTTCATAGTCCACCGTCTATACGTATACTCAAGGTCGTGAACACGAAAAAGGTCTGCAGGCCTTACCTATACCATCGTACAATAACAACACGTACAAGGTCCGCATTCGTTACTTATGTTACAACTTAGTTCATAGCACGTACGAGGTCCGCAGTCCTCCCCTATGCTACCACAATACAATTACAAGACGTATAAGTTCAGCAGTCCTTTCCTATTCTAGATCCTATCCGAAGTACGTATAAGGCCCACAGTCCTTAACTACGATCTCATATATCTCTATAACACGTATAAGGCCCGCAGTCCTTAACTACGCCATCACATGCCAAGTATATATCCAACAGAAATTGGAGGGATTTGCCATCCTAACTTACTACGTCAGACGTAGAACTCATATACCGTTCCTGTACCTGCATACACTTATATTGCATGTACAACAATTACATCGTAGCATAAGAACACTCTAGGCTTTCTTCACATCATTCATTTAACAATCGTACTCATTGTCGTTACATGCAATATCTGAAGATCGTTCACGTCCCGACAAGCATTCATTCATAACGTCCAAACATTATCCATACATTACATATAACATTCATATCTTTATTTATAATCTGACAGCACGCGCAATATCCGAAGATCGTTCACGTACCGACAAGCAATCATTCATATCTATCCATTATATCATATATAGCATACACTTACCACTTAAGGTAAGTGTATTAATTAATCACATCGAGTATGCACACAGCCCCGAAAACATAACAAGGAATGGGGCTAGAAACTAATCTGAACTCGGTTACGTTCATCGTTAACAATTACTCCTCTCTTTAGTTGTGCGCGACTAAGTGTATAACAATTACAAGTATCAATTAACTATTACTATCCATATCGTATTTCTAGTTTAATTACGACCCACAACGAACGGGGGCCCGGGGAAGCGCCCCTGGCAGCGAGATTCTAGAGGCGATAGCCCCTAGCAGGGTCCAAGGGGTAGATCCCCTTGCTGGGGTCGAGCTGGAAAAATTTTATTTCCGTTAACTGTCTTAACACATTTTCCATTAGGATTTTAAATTATCATCTAACTCGCTAACTCGTTTGTTATAACGAATTAAGCCTGGTTCGTTAACTAATTCGTTATCTTTCATAATATGGTTCGTTAGTTGATTCGTTATTCTGGACATGACTTGATTTGTTATTCTGATCTTTCTTTATTCGTTATCTTGATAGAACGAATGGGTGAACTAATTCGTTATCTTGCCGTAAAGAATCGGTGGACTGATTCGTTATCTTGCTAGAACGAATTGGGTTAATTAGTTCGTTACCTTACCCTAACGAATTACATCAATCTTATCCAAACTTTGAGTCATAGGTCAAAGTCATAATCGATATGAACAATACACAGTCAACTGTCACCATATCCATAATAAACCCTCGAATCTTGACGAAATAACAAGATTTTTGTATCAATATGCTCGGAATTGCAACGCCTACTAAACATAACCCTCAATTCATTCATACATCGCGTTTACACAGTCCCATTTGTTCATTTATAACTCGGTTACTAATTTGACAAATTAACCCATCAATGGTAAATGGTTTTCAGCAACCATCATCACGTATGATTCGTTTTTACCATATGTATACAGATCTAAGATTACCTAAATGAATCCGAACATAATGAAACAAGTTTACGTTATAAACGTACCTTAAATGAGTCGGTTCACGAACACGAGCTGGTTTTGATGTAGGTTCGATTCGTCACAACGTTCTAGCACCAACAAGCTCGGGTTTTCAACCTCGTATCTTGGCTCGAGTAATAGGATAATGTTTGTGTGTGTTTTTGAAGGTGTAGGCTATAGTGTAGAGATTGATAAAAATGGAAAGGTTTAGGGTTTAAGGGGTATTTATACTCCCTAAATCCCATGGTCCAAAGGCCCATCTTTCCTTTTTGGTCCATATTTAATTCCATCTAAAAGCCTACTTATCCTCTCATCTCTATTATTTTATTAAGTCTCTACTAAATCAAGTAAACTTTTCCATTATAGATAAATAATATATAAAATATTATTCTTGGAAATTTCGGGATGTTACAAGTCTTCCATCCTTAAAGAGTTCCTTCCCCGAAACCAAGCTCATTTCTTGAAGGAGGAACACTTTCTGTATTCACGCACTTTCTTGGATCATCTTAGCTTTATTGGTTACCCTTCTTACTCCTGAATTGCATTCACCGAGTTGTGTTTACGCGCTTTAGCTAATTAAGGTAGCTTGTCAATGAGACCCTCGATGTTACCAGTCTCGTTTCGTCCTTCCAAGGGACCTTGTTTCGTTCTATTTAACACTATTGTCTTAAATAACATTTTATCATAACATAAATAATCATTCATAACCCACCTCAATATATTAAACGTCATAGATAAGTATAAGTTTTAAACCTTAACAAAAAATAAGTTCTTAGGCAATAATAATTAAAACAAAATAAAAACTATTGCATAAGCAATTATTCCTTGTCGTTACATGCAATATCCGAAGATCCTTCACGTCCCGACAAGCTTCTTTCATAACGTTCATACATCATCCATAAATTACATACAAAATTCTTATCCTTATTTATAACCTGACTGTACGCGCAATATCCGAAGATCATTCACGTACTGACAAGAAATCATTCATATCTATCCATTATATCATATATAACATACACTTACCATTTAAGGTAAGTGTATTAACTAATCATATCGAGTATGCACACAGCCCCGAAAACATAATAAGGAATGGGGCTAGAAACTCACCTGAGCTCGGTTACGTTCAACGCTAACAGTTACTCTTTATTTAACGGCGCACGACTAACTATATAACAATTACACATATCAATTAACTATTACTATCCATATCGTATTACTATTTTAACGATCCACAACGAACGGGGGTCCGGGGGCAGCGCCCCTAGCAGTGGGGTTCTAAGGGCAGCAGCCCTAGTAGGGTCAATGGGCTGAGCCCTTGGCTGGGGTCAAGCTGGAAAAATTTTGTTTCCATTAACTGTCTTAACACATTTTCCATTAGGATTTTAAATTATCATCTAATTCGCTAACTCGTTTGCTACAACGAATTAAGCCTGATTCGTTAACTAATTCGTTATCTTTCATAATCTGGTTCGTTAGCTGACTCGTTACTCTAGACATGACTTGATTCGTTATTCTGATATTTCTTAATTCGTTGTCTTGAATGAACAAATGGGTGAACTAATTCGTTATCTTGCCAAAACGAATCGGTGGACTGATTCGTTATTTTGCCAGAACGAATTGGTGAACTGATTCATTATCTTGCCAGAACGAATTAGGTTAATTAATTCGTTATCTTATCCTAACCAATTACATCAATCTTATTCAAACTTGGACTTCGAGGTCAAAGTCAAAATTGATATGAACAATACACAGTCAACTGTCGCTAGATCTATTAAGAACCCTCGAATCTTGATGAAATAACAAGATTTGGTATCAATATGCTCGGAATCGAAACGCCTACTAACCCTAACCATCAATTCATTCATACATCATGTTTACACAGTCCGATTTGTTCATTTACAGCTCGGTTACTAGTTTGACAAATTAACCTATCAATTGTTAATGGTTTTCAGCAACCATCATCATGTTTGATTCGTATATCCCATATGTATACAGATCTAAAATTGCGTAAATGAATCCGAACCTAAATGAACAAGTTTACATTATAAACGTACCTTAAACGACTCAGTTCACGAACACGAGCTGGTTTTGATGTAGGTTCGGTTCGTCACAACGTTCTAGCACAAAAAGCTCGCGTTTTCAATCTCGGATCTTGGCTCGTGTTATAGGATAATGTTTGTGTGTGTTTTTCAAGGTCTAGGCTATGGTGTAGAGATGGATAAAAATGGAAAGGTTTAGGGTTTAAGGGATATTTATACTCCCTTAAGCCTATGGACCTAAAGCCCATCTTTCCTTTTTTGGTTTATAATTAATTCCATCTAAATACCCTATTATCCTTTCATCTCTATTGTTTTATTAAGTCTCTACTAAATCAAGTAAACTTTTCCATTATAGATAAATAATATATAAAATATTATTCTAGAAAATTTTGGGATGTTACATTTTGGGTTTTTTTTGTGCTTAGAATTTTAAGCCAAAATGATAAAACAAAAACCAAAATCAAATCGAACCAATAAAGAAAACTGAAAACCAAAAATAAAAAACTTATACAAAATAGATTTCCAAAACCAAATAACCGAATTTTCATTTTTTCGCTCGGTTCGTACAAAACAAAATCAAGCACACTCTTATCAACATGTATTATAACTCACAATAAACAAGCAATATAGCAACTTCATGTTTAACTTCTGATAACATCTCAGGTTTATATCTTGTTGTCCAATACCTATGCAAAACTAAAATACAAATAATTACAACCACAACATTAAATATAATATTGATTATAAAATGTCATAACCTAAAGTGCTCGAAGCCTGTTACCTGTTCATTCTTGCCTCAATCTTCTAGCTACTAAAGGCAAGCTCTATTGCATCAGAATATTCGTCATCTGCATTGTTTATAAAACTTATCCCTATTGAAATAACTGTAACGTCCCAAAATTTCAAGTAATGATATTTTATATTATTTCTTACGACAAACGAATTTACTTGATTTGGAAAAGAAATAATAAAATATTTAAAGGAAGATAAGTAGGCTAATTAAAGGGAATTAATCACGGACTAAAAGGGAAAGATGGGTCTTAGGTCCATGGGCTAAAGGGAGTTTAAATACCCCTTAAACCCAAAATCATTCCATTTCCATCCATCTTATTCTCCCTGCACACCTTAAAACACACACTTAAGCCAAGAATATCTCCTTACCCGCCAGCCACCATCCGAAATCCCAAAAACCAAGCATCATAACATAGGATCTCCAATCACACGAGTGAACTAACAAGTCCAAGATCACATTTCAAGCTAGCCGTGACATGACAAACGTCTAAAGGTATGTTCTTTACATTAAAGATTGAGTTTTTGTGAACGGTTTGTCATTAAACTTCACCCTAGAGTAGATCAGGTCTAGATGTTTCATAAAAATGCAAACTTGATGACTAAAATGAACCTAATGGTCCAAAAAAAAATTTGGATCCTTTTAATTTTAATATTATGAGTGTAAAGAATCGTTTGGACAAAAAAAAAAATAAACCTAATGGTCTTATGGTGGTATACGGCTCATAGATGAACCATAGATCTAGCCTATAACATTTTAACTCTATAAAGGTTTAAGCTTATGTCTAAAATGGGTTAGACCTTGAAGCCGTGATGATAAAGGGTGTAAAACGGTTATGAATGATGATGAAAAAGGGTTAAAAGTTCATGATTTGAACCATAGAACAGTTAACTGAGCAAGGTAGAAACATAAAGATAGAAAGATGGGCCAAACTGGGGGTTCTCGGCCAGGACTCAGGGTTCTCGGCCAACCCATGTTTTCGGCTAGGTATGGGATTTCGGTCAACACTAGATTCCAGTCAGAATGAGTTCTAGGTAAACGAGAGTTCTCGGTGACCAAGGGTTCTCGGTCAATTAGAGATCTCGGTAACCACGAGTTCTCGGCCAGAACAGGTTCTCGGTCAACATAGTTCTCTGTTGAATTTGGGCCTGGTCAGTTGGGCCCAGAGGCTATGATAAACAGTGGGCCTGATTTACCTGATTGGCCCATATGTAACAATTAGGCAAACAAGCCCAACTTAGAAAAGTGTTGGTTATTAAAATACCAAATATAATAATTATACGGTTAATTAAAAGATATATATACATATATATAACAGTTAGCCGTGCACAATTAAGGAAGGGGGTAACGATTAACGGCGAACGCAACAGGATCTAGGTGAGTTTCTAGCCCGTTTCCTTGTTATGTATTCCGGCTGTGTGCATACTCGATGTGTTTGTCAATACACTTATCCTAAGTGATAAGTGTATGCCATATGTGATGATGTGAAATGTATGAATGATTGCTTGCCGGTGCGTGAACGATCTTTGGATATGGCACGTACTGTCAGGTTGGGATGCTATGTATAATGTAAGTATGATATGTATGCTATATGTATGGAAGTTATTAAGTTAATAAAGAAGGTTAATGTATGGTTGTATGGTAACGAAGAAGGAACCGAACCCTAATAATATTCGTGGAAAGGTATGGTTGTATGGAAACGAAGAGGGAATCGAACCATACTAATATTTGAGAACTAGGGAACCGAACCCAACTAATATTCGAGGAAAGAGGGTACCGTGCCCTAATAATACTCGAGGAAAGAGGGTACCGAGCCCTAATAATACTTGAGGAAAGAGGGTACCGAGCCTTAATAATACTCGAGGAAGGAGGGTACCGAGCCCTAATAATACTCGAGGAATGTAGGGAATAATGCTCTTTATAACGTAAGATATAAATGTAAGTAAGTATGAAAGTATGAAAGTATGAATGAAAGTATGTAAGGATGAATGTATTGTATAATTTATGATTAACTAGAACTCACTCAGCGTAGCTGACTTTTAGTATGCATGCGGGTGAGTAGGATGAGGCAGCTCGCTTGAGGAGAACGTGTGGCATTTAGTAAGAAGCTGGCATCGGAAGACTCGAGACATTTATGTTTATTATTATGATATTTTGAAAGACAAGTATGTTCATTTTGAGACATTTATGGATTAATGTAAGAAAAAGAAGAAGATGCCAGTTCAAGAATGCCATGTGTCACTCAAGCAAGCTTAGTAAAGGTAGGATGTATTATTAAATGATGTATGTTAAATGATAAAGAACGGATATGTGAACGATAGGGATAGGATTAATTGAATGTTTTGATTGACTAACTGTTTAAAGTAGAATCAGCACAAATAAACTCATAAATGGAAGTGCATAGGACACAGAAAGTAACCTGATCAGCTAATCACAGCTGGCCATTGTACTAAACAGTTCTTGGAGTGATGATGTTTCTGTTTTCCCTCTTAGAATACGATGTCTGGAACATGAGGAAATGTGGAAGCGGGAGGTCGCACTGGACGAAGTGGTAGGCCTCGTCGTGTCCAGCATCCTTCGGTTGAGACAGCTTCCAACACCGGAGATGAATGGAGTGCAGCTGGAAGAGACCCGAACAACAATTGTAAGGCCCCATTACCGGTAGCCCTACTTTCGTGTTGGATTTACTCATAAACACAGTTCTAAATATCAGAGTTAATTAAAACTTTACACGGAATACAAAACTTTCATAAAACATTACATAATTCATAACTTGTCTCAAAACATCCTTTGTCTTTCAACATTAAAGCATTAAAATTAAAACATCATAAGTCTTCAGATGCCAGACTCTTATTCTTCTGCCATGTGTCCCCACTCAAGCCAGCTGTCTCATCCTACTCACCTGCGTGCATACTAAAAGTCAGCTACGCTGAGTGAGTTCTAGTTAATCATACATTATACAATACACAATAACTTATATTCTTTCATTCATACTTTCATACTTTCTTACTTTCATACTTTCTTACTTTCACATCTTACGTTATAAAGAGCATTACGCCCTACATTCCTCGAGTATTATTATGGCTCGGTACCCTCCTTCCTCAAGTATTATTAGGGCTCGGTACCCTCCTTCCTCGAGAATTATTAGGGCTCGGTACCCTCTTTCCTCGAGTATTTTTAGGGCTCGGTACCCTCTTTCCTCGAATATTAGTAGGGTTCGGTTCCCTAGTTCTCGAATATTAGTAGGGTTCGATTCCCTCTTCGTTACCATACAACCATACATCATACCTCGAGTATTATTAGGGCTCGGTACCCTTTTCGTAACCATACAACCATACAACCATCATTTCCTTCTTTTATTAACTTTATCACGTTCATACATATAAGCATACATATCATACTTACCTTATACATTGCGTTACAACCTGACAGTACGTGCAATATCCGAAGATCGTTCACGTACTAACAAGCAATCATTCATACATTTCACATCATTCATATAAGGCATACACTTATCACTTAGGATAAGTGTATTAACAAACATATAGAGTATGCACACAGCCCCGAAAACATAACACAGAAGTGGGGCTAGAAACTCACCTGAACACGGTTACGTTCACCGTTAATCGTAATCCCTTTCTTCAGTTGTGCACGGCTGACTGTATAACAAGTATACGTATCAATTAACTATCACTACTCATATCATCTTTCTAGTCTTAACTACTACCCACAACGAACGGGGGTCCGGGGGCTGCGCCCCTGGCAGCGGGGTCTAGGGGCGGCAGCCCCTAGCACGGTCCAAGGGGCAGAGCCCCTGGCTGGGGTCGAGCTTAGGCGAACTTAGCTTTAGGCGAAGTTAAACCTTAGGCGAACTTAGCTTTAGGCGAAGTTAAACCTTAGGCTAACTTAGCTTTAGGCGAAGTTAAACCTTAAGCGAACTTAACTCAGACGAAGTTATTAGTTAGGCGAACTTGCTTGCAAGCGAAGTTAAGCTTGCAGGCGAAGTTAAGCTTTGCAGGCGAAGTTATGGTTTTGCAGGCGAAGTTGCCCAGTTCAGCTACGGGTTTGGTTTTTATCAAGCATTTTGGCGATTTTAATACCCTTGTTATGGTTCGACATCACCCACTACGTTCCCTAACCGTTTTCGGTCATATATATATCCCGTATATACTATAAAGCTTGGACCTTTAAGTAAAAACGTTCAATACTACGTAAACTTTAAAGGTCAAGAACATACCTTTAGCGCTCGTTCAATCTTGGTTAGCTTGTTTATGCCCTCTAGATCTCGTGTAATAAGATCTAATACCAACTAACGTTTACTCTCTCTCGGATCTTGCTCGTTTATGGTGTGTGTGTGTGTTTGGAGTGTGTAGAGATTATGATAGAAATGAAATGAGGGTTTAGGGTTTTAGGTTGGTTTAGGGGATATTTATATCTCTTAAAGCCCATGGACCTAAGGCCCATTCTCATTTAACCCATCTCAATTAATCTAAGTCCATGATCCGTTCTTTACTCGATATTAATTACTTAATAACGCGAAATCACTAAACGTAACTTTCTTTATTCAACATTATAAATTTTAGGATGTTACAACAACGAAGGGGTTCAATGGATCCCGCAATTCAAGCAACTATTTTTCAAGATGTAGCCACTTCTGTAAAGAATATTACTCCTGGAGGGTCTGCTAGAAGCCGTGAAAGAACTGCTGGAGGGGCAGGAGGTGATGGTAGGAGAGATGAGGAAGAAGAGAGGGAGGCCTCGAGTGGGGATAAGTCTGTGAAAGCCGGTGACAAGAAAAGAGGCCGAGGTGGGTGCAACTATAAGTCCTTCAAGGGATGCAACCCGCCGAAGCTGACTGGTCTGGGAGACGCAATCACTACTCTCCAATGGATACCGCTATGGATAATATTATCCAAATCAGCGAGTGTCATCCTGAACAAGTTGTCGGTTATGCCACCCAATCATTTGGTATGAGGCGATGTACTGGTGGGAATCGATTGAGCAAATGAAGAGGTAAGAGGAAATCAAGGCTATGAAGTGGGAGGATCTGAAAGAACTGGTTATGAAGAAATTTTGTGCTTACGCCGAGGTTGAGAAGGCGAAGATGAAGTTCTTGAACTTGAAAGCTGGAACGATGACACATCGTGAGTACACCACCGAGTTCAATCGAATGTCTAGGTTGGTGCCCGATATGGTCAACACTGAAGCTAAGAGAATCAAGTGCTATGTGAGGGGATTGCCACAGAAAGTCCGCACGCTAGTCAGGACGAGTAAACTTGCTACCTTTGACTCTGCTGTCGAGCTTGCAGAGATGGCTTACGCAGACCTGGCTGCGGATGATGTTGTGGTGGAAGAAGAAAAGAAAGATAAGAAGTGGGTCAATCATGTCAAACGACCCGGTACTCAGTTGTGGAACTTAAAGGATAAGAAACAGAAGGTATGGGAGAACAGGTCGTGCAAGACTTGTGGCAAAGCACATGGTGGTGAGTGCAGGTGGGGTAAGGGTTTTGACGTTTTTTATAAGTGTAGGAAGATGCATGCGGGGGAGTGCAGAGTCGGATCTAATATCTGCTATAAGTGTGGAAAGACTAGTGATTATGCTCAGGAGTGCAGCGCTAAGCCCGCTTGTTACAAGTGCGGTAAAACAAGTCACTTCGCTAGAGAGCGTACCGACGGTGGGCCTGGAGGAAGTGGAAAGAAAGATGCTGAACCAACAAGGCCAAAGACCAGAGCCTATATGCTGACCCAAAAACAAGCCAAGCAGATTCCCGATGTCGTCACAGGTACGACTCTAGTAAACGGTATTTCCGCTTCAGTATTGTTTGATTCAAGTGCGAACAAAAGTCTCGTAGCCACACCATTTAGTAAATTAGCTAAAATGAAATGTTGCCGAGTTTCTGAAACCTTTATAGTAGAAACTGCTAGCGACGCTTCGGTTAAAATAATGAAAATGGTTAACGACTGTAAGACAGAGTTAGAGGGACATGAGTTCCCAGTTACCTTGTACGTTATGACCTTAGTAGGGTTCGATGTGGTTTTGGGAATGGATTGGTTGTCTGAGTACAAAGCTCAGATAGTGTGTAAGAGTAGGATGATAAGGTTAAAATCCTTGGATGGTAGTGCGGTGATGGTTTATGGTGTTAAGGAAAGTTCTGGGCTTAATGTCATTTCGATGATAAAAGCCGAGGGATTGTTAAGGCGAGGATGCGGTGCCTACCTGGCGTATATTGTCAACGCTACGGCCGAGATGAAATATTTGAAATATGTTCCTGTCGTGCGCAATTACCCAGAAGTATTCCTTGAGGATCTTCCGGGGTTGCCACCGGAGTGAGAGATAGAATTCCAAATAGATTTGGTACTAGGAGCCCAACACATCGCGAAAGCACCTTACCGTCTAGCACCGTCCGAAATGAAAGAATTGATGTCCCAACTGCAAGAACTCCTCGATAAGGGTTTCATTAGACCAAGTGTTTCCTGTGGGGCGCGCCAGTATTATTCGTGAAGAAGAAAGATGGAAGCATGAGAATGTGCATAGATTATCGAGAGTTGAACAAACTTACGGTAAAGAATAGATATCCTTTGCCAAGGATCGATGATCTGTTTGACCAACTACAAGGTTCAAGTTAATTCTCGCGAATAGATCTCAGATCAGGCTATCATCAGCTAAAAGTGACGGAGGCGGACATCCCTAAGACAGCGATTCTGACGCGGTATGGACACTACGAGTTCCTCGTAATGTCATTCGGTCTAACGAATACTCCTGCAGCATTTATGGACATGATGAATAGGGTATGTCGGCCGATGTTGGATAAATCAGTTATCGTCTTCATAGATGATATATTGATTTATTTGAAGAATGAATCTGATCATGTTGAACATCTGAGAGAGGTATTGGAGACTCTTAAGAAATAGAGGTTATATGCTAAGTTTTAAAAATGCTCTTTCTGATTACAAGAAGTGGAATTTCTAGGTCACGTGATCAATCCTGAAGGAATTACCGTTGACCCAGCTAAGATTGAGGCAATAACAAATTGGAAGACTCTGCAGAATCCGACTGATATACGAAGCTTCCTAGTGTTAGCTGGCTACTATAGGAGATTCACCGAAGGTTTCTCCAAGATAGCCGCACCGTTGACCGGTATGACCCGAAAGACGATAGTATTCAGTTGGGGAAAGTTCCAAGAAGAAGCTTTTCAAGAATTAAAGAAAAGACTCATGCAAGCTCCAATCCTTGTTTTACCCGATGATGACGAGGACCTGGTTGTATGTACCGATGCTTCGCATCGTGGGTTAGGTTGTGTGTTGATGCAATGAGGAAAAGTGATAGCCTATGCGTCTAGACAGTTGAAAGTCCATGAGAGTACTTATCCGACGCATGACTTGGAGTTAGCAGCTGTAGTGCATGCTCTTAGGATTTGGAGACATTATCTGTATGGTACTAAGTGTACTATTTATACAAATCATAAAAGTTTAAAGTACTTCTTCGAGCAGAAATAGTTGAACATGAGGCAGATTAGATGGTTAGAGTTGATAAAGGATTACGATTGTGATATTAAGTACTATCCTGGTAAAGCTAATGTGGTCGTTGATGCGCTGCGTCGCAAGAATGAGGAAGTCATTGCCACAGTGAAGTCGTACCAGCTGATTATGAATTCAAGCCTTTTCAAAGATATCATCAAAGTACAGTCAGAAGTGTTAGTAGATGAAGGGTTAGTGAAGAAAGAAAGAATCTATGGCCAGCGAGATGAGTTAAAGGAAAACACTCATGGTGTTAAGACTAGATTTGACCGTATGTGGATTCCACGCCATGGAGATCTTAGAGGTCGAATCTTAGATGAAGCTCATAAGTCAACATACTCGATTCATCCTGGAGCTACAAAGATGTGCCAAGATTTGAAAAGAGACTACTGGTGGCCAGGAATGAAGAATGAGGTGGTGGATTATGTTAGTAAGTGCTTAACTTGTTTACAAGTCAAAGCCGAACATCAGAAGCCTTATGGGAAAATGCAACCGCTTGAGATACCTGAATGGAAATGGGAACACATCACCATGAATTTCATAACTAAGCTACCCCGTACAGCTAAACACCATGATACCATTTGGGTGATAGTGGACCGTTTGACCAAAAGTGCTCAATTTCTGCCTATACGAGAAGCCATCTCGTCAGAAATGTTAGCAAGTTTGTTCATTAAAGAGGTAGTATCCAAGCATGGAGTACCATTATCGATCGTGTCTGATAGAGATACTCGGTTTACTTCGAGGTTTTGGAAGAAGTTGCATGAAGCTATGGGAACGAGATTGAACATCAGTACGGCGTATCATCCCCAAACAGAAGGACAGTCTAAAAGGACGATCCAAGCCCTTGAGGATATGCTACGTTCTTATGTTTTAGACTTTGGTGGAAGTTGGGATGATCACTTGCATCTGGCAGAGTTCTCCTATAACAACAGTTACCATTCAAGTATCGGTATGCCACCGTTAGAAATGCTCTACGGTAGACGATGTAGAACTCCCGTATGTTGGGGAGAGATTGGTCAGAAGGAAATGGGGAGTTTAGAGGTGGCTCAAGAGACATCATCAAAGTCGATCAGATTAAGGCCAGGATGAAAGCTGCCCAAGACAGACAAAAGTCGTATGCTGATAAGCGGCGACCACCGATTGAGTTTAACATTGGTGACAATGTGATGCTCAAGGTCTCACCTTGGAAAGGAATCATTCGTTTCAGGAAGAGGGGAAAGTTGAGTCCGAGGTATATTGGACCGTTTAAGATTATAGATCGCGTGGGTGAGGTGGCTTATAAGCTGGATTTACCTAATGAGTTAAAAGGAATTCATTCAACCTTCCATGTTTCTCACTTGAGGAAATGTCTAGCTGACGACACGTCTCACGTGCCATTGATGGACATCGAGGTTGATTAGCAGCTGAACTACAATAACCAACCCATAGAGATTGTTGATCGCAAGGAAAAGAAACTTCCTCACAAAGTTATACCATTAGTGAAAGTGATATGGAAGCATCGCAAAGGGTCAGATGCCAATTGGGAAGCTGAGGATGAGATGCGCAAGTTTTACCCTAGTCTGTTTATGTAATAGTTGGTTTCGGGGACGAAACCACTTTAAGGAGGGAAGACTTGTAACATTCCAAAATTTCAAGTAATAATATTTTACATTATTTCTTATAATAATCGAGTTTACTTAATTTGGCAAGGAAATAATTAAATAATAAATGGAAGATAAGTAGGCTAAATAAAGGAATTAATCATGGACCAAAAAGGAAAAGATGGGCTTTAGGTCATGGGCTTAGGGAGTATAAATACCCCCTTAAACCCTAAATCTTTCCATTTCCATACATCTTATCCATATTATTCTCTCTACACCATCAAACACATACATACATTCCCATAATCAGCCGCATGAGTGAAAGGGAGATCCAAGATCAAACGAGCCAAGATCCTTGATCCATCCTCTATATTCAAGCTAGTTACACGATCCAAGCTCTTAACCAAGCTAGCTGTAACCTAGAAACCTCAAAAGGTATGTTCTTTACGTTTAAAGGTTACATTTTTATGAACGATTTGCCATGAAACTTGACCCTAGAGTATATCGGGTCTAGATGTTTCATAGAAATGCAAACTTGATGATTAAAACGAACTTAATGTATAATAACCCAAACTTTTGTATTAGATGACAAACGAATAACCATAATTTTAATATAAATATTATTTTAAACTGTAAATGGTATAATAATAATAATAATAATAATAATAATAATAATAATAATAATAATAATAATAATAATAATAATAATAATAATAATAATAGTTTAAAATTGAAACCTGGATGAGTTCAAACTATTTATCACATCCAATCATAATCTTGTTGGCTTCTTCAAAATTCAAACCTCCGGATAGATAGGCAGGGAGATGATCAATTCGTTTCTTTTTAAGCATCCTCAAATTCTCTCAAATCCAATCTCAGGAAACCATACTAGTTCCTATTTGCACACGACCTCTGTTTCGCTACCATCACCGCATCACAACCCCACCACATACTCATCCATCGTAATCTGCTCTGTTTCAACTACCGACGGTCGCCGGTGACTCCACTACCGACGAACCATCACGAGCCGATAGTATACCACCGTTTTTCCTCCTTGCAATCTAGCTGCTTCTGTTTCGCGACACTAGTTCCAAATCCCGACAACGTACGCCGCCAGCATTGCACATTGTCGGTTTCTTTTCGACTCAAATAAGCCTAGTTGCTGGTGCAAAGCACCACCGTTCGATTTTCCGCGTTCGACCTGTTCAGTTTAGAGAGACCGATTAAGTCACCGTCACGTTCCTTTGTATTACCATTACCAGCTTTGTGCAACAACTGAGGTGCTGGTACAACTTAACCGACTCAACTTTATTTATTTGCTCATCGACTATTAAGGTACGGTTTCCGTCTTTGTTTCCTCTTAGTATTATTTATATTCCGTTACTTCGTAGTACGGATTCTATTTTTCTTCACTCATAGTATTGGATTTAGTCCATTTTATATTCTATGTCCGTCACTTCGTAGTGCGGATTTTTGTTATTTTTCAGTTTCAGATTGAGTTCAGTTTATCCGTATGATATGTTTAATATTAAGTTTTTAACATGCAATAGGTTATATATATTTTGTATTCATTGTTGCATGTTCCTGTTCGAATTTAGTTATATGAATTTAGCTTCAGTACTCTGTTACCCGAGCATTTCTGACTTGTCGTTGGGGCGTCAACGACATGGCACTTATCGTGACAGTGCGTAATCAAAGTTCACGGCGTCTCTAGCTTGTGCTTGTATAAGCACTCTGGCCCCTAGAGGCGTATAGATCGATCTTAGCTCCGACTCCTGACTCCTGACTCCTGACATGGCACTTATCGTGACAGTGCGTAATCAAAGTTCACGGCGTCTCTGAAAGTACTCATGTAGTACCTTGTCCACTTAGAGGCGTATAGATCGATCTTAGCTCCGACTCCTGACTCCTGACTCCTGACTTCTGTTTGAGATGGAACAATGTGTGCACGCCACCCACACCGTCTCCTTGGTGCATGGACTAGCTAGTTGTGTACCCCTCTGTTTAGGCTCTGGGTGTTTCCGTATTACACGACCTATTTATTTTAACATCATCGTCGTGTATCTTAGTAATTATATTTTGTTTCGCTATATTTCTGGTCCGTTTCGATATGTGTATATGCATTTGGTTAAATTTGAGTATATTCAGATTACGTTCCGATTGGGTATCGGATTATGTTTCGCACCTAATTATAGTTCGGTCTAAAACGTGGTTTTATATCCGCAATAGTTTCAGTTTTACTTCAGTATGTGTTTTGTCTTATGTGTGCCTTTACCTATACTATTGTTCTTTCCGTTACTGGGCAATTTTTGGCTCAGCCGTATTTTCTTGTTTGTGTCTGTCTTATTTGCTAGCAGGTAATTCGGGAAATCGGGGAGATCAGTGATGAGAGTAAAATGAAGCTCAAGAATAAGGACTTGATTTAATTTTCTTTAAGCATTTAATAAACTGGACTTAGAATTTCTTTCAGTGTTTTTAACACTTTTGGTTGCTGTGGGATTCTTTTCATTTCTTTTAAATGGTTTTTGTTTGGTCTATGATATCTGTAATAGTAACACGTCAGCCTGCTCCGGGTTGGGGTGTTACAGTTATGGTATCAGAGCCCAGGCTCTTTCCTGTAGAAAACTTATACAATAAATAATTAATAATGTGAGTTAATGGGTAGACGTCGGGTTAGGATTTTCCTTTTCGTCTTTCGCGTATTCCGTAAATCTTTATCGTTCAATTCATACGTTATCTTACTTTAAGATGCCTCCTAGAAGACGTGTTAACCGCCAAAACGGGAATGATGCTGGAAACGACCCACCTCTTGCGACCCTTGTCGCTAATGCCGTCAATGCGGCTATTGCTGCGGCAGTCCCTAACATCATACAACAGTTGCAGCAGAACAACGCCGGTGGCAACAATGTCGGTGGCAACAACGCCGGTGGCCACAACGCCAGTGGAAACAACGCTGGAGGCAACAATCATCCTGTTGGTATTCATGTCTGGCTTGAGCGTTTTCAAAAGCAAAAGCCAAAATCCTTTAGTACTGCTAGTTCTCCAGTAGAAGCTGAAAACTGGATCGCGCACATCGAGAAACTGTTTGAAGTGCTGGGTGTTGAAGATGTGGTTAAGGTTCGATTAGCTACTTACAAGCTCGAAGATGACGCTCACAGATGGTGGAAGACACTGAAAGCTGCCCGTGGTGGAGACAATTATGCTGCTACACTTCCTTGGGATGAATTCCGTACTTTGTTTTACCAACAGTATTTCACTGATGCTGATCGCAGTGAATATTTGAGAGAATATTCTTCAATTATTCAGGCTAATGATGAGCCCATCGTTGAGTTTAAAAATCGTTTCAGTCGATTGGTTAGTTTTCTTGGCCCAACTGTAGGCACGCAAGAACAACAGACCAACCATTTCAAGTGGGCCATTTGTGACCGAGATAGGAAGTTTATCTTGAACCTCCGTTTTAATGACATAAATGAGATAGTTGATGCGGTTAAGAACCTTGATAATGATAAGAAACACTGCCAGAAGTCTTTTGATGAAAGTCGTAAGCGGCCAAGAGAAAATAATCAGGGTCAATCTTCTTCTCAGGTTGGAACCGAACAGCCCCTTGTACCCCGAGACCGTAGACAGCGTACTGATAGGAATTTCAACAATCAGCCACGAAATGGGGGAAATCGAAATCAGAATCATAGGCCCGCACAGAATAATATGCAACAACATCATAACCCTACCAGAGCTCAACCACTAAATCAACAAAACCGAAATACTCCTCTGTGTGGCACGTGTGGGAAACGTCACGGAGGTGCTTGTCGTCGAGCTGAAGGTCGTTGTTTTAGATGCGGAGATGCAGGACACATGATCAGAGACTGCCCTCAGCGGGACCCTAGGGCTAATACTAGGGAAGATGCTAGATCTGCTGCAGGAGGACGAGTTTTTACACTTACAGCTAAAGATGCAGCTAATGCCCCAGGTATGGTTTCCGGTAATTTACAAATTGGTGATCGTGATACGTATGTTTTATTTGATACTGGTGCGACACATTCTGTGGTATCACTCTTATTTGCTAAACATTTAATGACTATGCCTACTGCCTTAGAGTACCCTTTAGTGATATCTACTCCTCTGAGAGACACCACTGTTATCTCTCACGTTTATAACGAGTGTCCAATCCGAATCAATTCAGTTATCCGTGCCGCAGACTTGTATCCTATGCATATGAGCGACTTTGACGTTATTCTGGGTATGGACTGGTTATCGCAACATAATGTTACGATCGAATGTCAGACTCGTCGTGTTTTATTTGGAAATCCTCAGTGTCCCGAAATTATCTATCAGGGTACCCAGCCTCGAAAATCTTTAAAAATTATTTCTGCGCTTAAGGCTCATAAGTTTCTATCGCACGGTTGTGTGGGATTTCTTGCTTCAGTTAAAGCTATATCTTCTAACGAACCCAAAATCTCTGATTATCCGACTGTTTGTGATTTTCCGGACGTTTTTCCTAAAGAATTGCCTGGACTTCCACCAGATCGCGAGGTAGAATTTACTATTGATCTTGTCCCTGGTGCCGAGCCGATTTCTAAGGCACCCTATCGTATGGCACCTTTGGAGCTTAAGGAGCTCAAAGAGCAGCTACAAGAATTATTGGAACTGGGTTTTATTAGACCGAGTGTCTCTCCTTGGGGCGCACCGGTCTTATTTGTGAAGAAGAAGGACGGTTCATTAAGACTCTGTATTGACTATCGGGAGTTGAATAAAATCACCATTCGAAATCGTTATCCCTTGCCTCGTATCGATGATCTATTCGACCAGCTTCAAGGCGCCAAATGTTTTTCTAAGATTGATTTGAGATCTGGTTACCATCAGCTTAAGATCAAAGATTCAGATGTTTCTAAGTCAGCCTTTCGTACTCGTTATGGCCATTATGAATTCTTGGTGATGCCGTTTGGGTTAACCAATGCCCCCGCCGTTTTCATGGACTTGATGAACCGAGTTTTTCGAGAATTTCTTGATAAGTTCGTGATAGTCTTCATCGACGATATTCTAATTTATTCTAAAAGTAAAGCGGAACATGAGGATCATCTTCGTATCGTACTCGAGATTTTACGTAAAAAGAAGCTGTATGCAAAATTCTCAAAATGCGAGTTCTGGCTAAGCATGGTAGCATTTTTGGGTCACGTTGTGTCGGCCGAAGGCATTTCAATGGACCCGGCTAAAATCGAGGCAGTCACTAATTGGCCTAGACCTACCTCAGTCTCAGAAGTCCGTAGTTTTCTCGGCCTTGCCGGTTATTATCGCCGATTTGTTGAAGGTTTTTCCGCCATCGCCCTACCCCTCACGCAACTGTTAAGGAAAGGGGTTAAGTTCTCCTGGAATGATGATCGAGAGAAAAGTTTTGAAGAACTAAAGAAGCGATTGGTTTCTAATCCGATTATTACATTTCCTTCAGGCTCGGGTGGATACCAAATTTATAGTGATGCTTCTAAGAAAGGTCTCGGCTGCGTTTTAATGCAGCATGGTAAAGTCATTGCATACGCCTCACGACAGTTGAAACCTTACGAGGTTAACTATCCGACGCATGACCTCGAACTCGCTGCAGTTATTTTCGCGTTGAAAATCTGGCGTCATTATCTTTATGGAGAGACTTCCGATATTTTCACTGATCATAAGAGCTTGAAATATATCTTCACTCAGAAGGAACTGAACATGAGACAGAGACGTTGGTTAGAACTTCTAAAAGATTACGACGCTATCATACAGTATCATCTGGGGAAGGCAAACGTTGTAGCCGATGCTTTTAGTCGGAAGAGTTCCGGAACGATAAATTCTTTTCAGCTGCAACCTCATATCCTCAATGATCTGGATAGATTGGGTATTGGTCTCCATTTTGGTGATACCAATGGATATCTAGCCAGATTTCAGATTGAGCCTGATCTAATTTCTCGAATCAAGAGTGCGCAATATGAAGACGGAGAAATTTGGGCAATTATACAAAATTTGGAGGTTGGTAAACAGTCTGAATTCAGAGAAGACGAGCATGGCGTGGTTTGGTGTGGGAAACGGTTATGTGTTCCTAGCGATTCCACCCTACGGGAGTCGTTGTTAGCCGAGGCTCACAGTTCACCGTTCTCAATCCACCCCGGATCCACAAAGATGTATCGAGATCTTCGTCAACATTTTTGGTGGAGCGGTATGAAAGAGGACGTGGCCAATTATGTCAGCAGATGCCTTACTTATCAGCAAGTTAAAACTGAGCATCAAAGAGCTGGGGGTTTACTTCAGACACTTGACATTCCGGTATGGAAGTGGGATGATATCTCAATGGATTTTATTACCGGACTACCTAAAACGTTCAAAAGAAATGATGCTATTTGGGTAGTAGTCGATCGTTTGTCAAAATCGGCTCACTTTCTTCCGATTCAAAAAGGATTCTCAGTCAGTAAGTTATCCGATATTTTTACTCGAGAGATTGTGAGACTCCATGGCACCCCCGTCTCTATTGTTTGTGATCGAGACCCACGTTTCACTTCGCGTTTTTGGAAAGGGTTGCAGGCCGCATGGGGTATTAGATTGAGATTCAGTACCGCGTTTCATCCTCAGACTGACGGTCAGTCAGAACGTACCATTCAGACACTCGAAGATATGCTTCAAGCATGTGCTTTAGAGTGGAGTGGAAACTGGGACGAGTATTTAAGTCTGGTTGAGTTTGCCTACAATAATAGTTGGCAAGCTAGCATCGGTATGGTGCCATTCGAGCTTTTATATGGTCTTAAGTGTAGAGCCCCTAATTGTTGGGATGAGGTTGGTGAGAAAATTATTGAAGGGCCCGAGTTGGTACAGATTACAAATGAGAAAGTTACCATTGCTCGTGAGAAGCTAAAAGAGGCTCAGGGTCGACAAAAGAGCTATGCAGACCGACATCGTCGAGCTTTGAAATTTAATGTCGGTGATCGGGTATTCTTGCGAGTTTCACCTTGTAGAGGCGTTCAACGTTTCGGAATCAAGGGAAAACTTAGCCCAAGATTCATCGGACCGTTTGAAATTCTTGAAAGAGTTGGCGAAGTCTCTTATCGTTTGGCTTTACCACCTCAGTTATCTCATGTGCATAGGGTCTTTCACGTATCTCTTCTTAGGGGGTATAATTATCACCCGTTACATGTTGTTACCTATCCGCTCCATCAGATTCGCGAGGATTTATCTGTTGAAGAAGAACCTGAAGCTATTCTTGATCGTCAAGAACGCATTATGCGAAAGAAAACTATTCCATTCGTTAAGATTCTTTGGAAGAACCATTCTGAAAGAGAAGCTACATGGGAAATGGAGGATACAATTCGTTCCCAATATCCGTATTTATTTCCGTTTTAGCACTTGGTGATTTCAGTTTGGATGGTTTTGATTTCATATGAATTCTGTTTTATTTGTCCTAATATTTGTTTCCAAGACTTTGCAATTGTCATGTCTGAATTTATGAAAGTTTTAAGTTTGTTTCGTTTCCGTGATATCCGAAAGTATGTGTCACCGTCTTACAATTTCGAGGACGAAATTTTTTTTTTAGGGGAGTATAATTATAATAACCCAAAATTTTGTATTAGATGACAAACGAATAACCATAATTTTAATATAAATATTATTTTAAACTGTAAATGGTATAATAATAATAATAATAATAATAATAGTTTAAAATTGAAACCTGGATGAGTTCAAACTATTTATCACATCCAATCATAATCTTGTTGGCTTCTTCAAAATTCAAACCTCCGGATAGATAGGCAGGGAGATGATCAATTCGTTTCTTTTTAAGCATCCTCAAATTCTCTCAAATCCAATATCAGGAAACCATACTAGTTCCTATTTGCACACGACCTCTGTTTCGCTACCATCACCGCATCACAACCCCACCACATACTCATCCATCGTAATCTGCTCTGTTTCAACTACCGACGGTCGCCGGTGACTCCACTACCGACGAACCATCACGAGCCAATAGTATACCACCGTTTTTCCTCCTTGTAATCTAGCTGCTTCTGTTTCGCGACACTAGTTCCAAATCCCGACAACGTACGCCGCCAGCATTGCACATCGTCGGTTTCTTTTCGACTCAAATAAGCCTAGTTGCTGGTGCAAACCACCACCGTTCGATTTTCCGCGTTCGACCTGTTCAGTTTAGAGAGACCGATTAAGTCACCGTCACGTTCCTTTGTATTACCATTACCAGCTTTGTGCAACAACTGAGGTGCTGGTACAACTTAACCGACTCAACTTTATTTATTTGCTCATCGACTATTAAGGTATGGTTTCCGTCTTTGTTTCCTCTTAGTATTATTTATATTCCGTTACTTCGTAGTACGGATTCTGTTTTTCTTCACTCATAGTATTGGATTTAGTCCATTTTATATTCTATGTCCGTCACTTCGTAGTGCGGATTTTTGTTATTTTTCAGTTTCAGATTGAGTTCAGTTTATCCGTATGATATGTTTAATATTAAGTTTTTAACATGCAATAGGTTATATATATTTTGTATTCATTGTTGCATGTTCCTGTTCGAATTTAGTTATATGAATTTAGCTTCAGTACTCTGTTACCCGAGCATTTCTGACTTGTCGTTGGGGCGTCAACGACATGGCACTTATCGTGACAGTGCGTAATCAAAGTTCACGGCGTCTCTAGCTTGTGCTTGTATAAGCACTCTGGCCCCTAGAGGCGTATAGATCGATCTTAGCTCCGACTCCTGACTCCTGACTCCTGACATGGCACTTATCGTGATAGTGCGTAATCAAAGTTCACGGCGTCTCTGAAAGTACTCATGTAGTACCTTGGCCACTTAGAGGCGTATAGATCGATCTTAGCTCCGACTCCTGACTCCTGACTCCTGACTTCTGTTTGAGATGGAACAATGTGTGCACGCCACCCACACCGTCTCCTTGGTGCATGGACTAGCTAGTTGTGTACCCCTCTGTTTAGGCTCTGGGTGTTTCCGTATTACACGACCTATTTATTTTAACATCATCGTCGTGTATTTTAGTAATTATATTTTGTTTCGCTATATTTCTGGTCCGTTTCGATATGTGTATATGCATTTGGTTAAATTTGAGTATATTCAGATTACGTTCCGATAGGGTATCGGATTATGTTTTGCATCTAATTATAGTTCGGTCTAAAACGTGGTTTTATATCCGCAATAGTTTCAGTTTTACTTCAGTATGTGTTTTGTCTTATGTGTGCCTTTACCTATACTATTGTTCTTTCCGTTACTGGGCAATTTTTGGCGCAGCCGTATTTTCTTGTTTGTGTCTGTCTTATTTGCTAACAGGTAATTCGGGAAATCGGGGAGATCAGTGATGAGAGTAAAATGAAGCTCAAGAATAAGGACTTGATTTAATTTTCTTTAAGCATTTAATAAACTGGACTTAGAATTTCTTTCAGTGTTTTTAACACTTTTGGTTGCTGTGGGATTCTTTTCATTTCTTTTAAATGGTTTTTGTTTGGTCTATGATATCTGTAATAGTAACACGTCAGCCAGCTCCGGGTTGGGGTGTTACATAATGAGTTTATGACATCATACGGCTCCTAGAAAACCCTAGATCTAGCCTATAACGTTTTAACACTATAAAGGTCCAAGCTTTATGGATAAACGGGTTGGATTTTGATGAATTGTTAATGACGGAGGTTAAAAAGGATAAAAAGGGTATAAGAAGGTGTTAAAATCTTGTTGTGGATCATCAGCTAATTACTAGAGCTAAGAAAGCGTTGAAAAATATGTTCGGGGAACATCAGACCTGAGTTCTCGGCCACCAAGAGTTCTCGATCAAAGTTCTCGGTGACCATGTGTTCTCGGTCAAGAACATGTGTTCTCGGAAACCCTGTGTTCTCGGTCAAACACGAGTTCTCGGTCAAACCTAGGATCTCGGCCAAATATGGGTTCTCAATCAACACATGTTCTCTGCCAAAGAGTTCTAGGCAGTGACAATCGTCAATTTCAGGTTAACTCCGTTAACTCAACTCCGTCAATTCAAACTTAAAGATCACTGGATCTATAACGCACACCTCATTACATTTAAACTAGGGTTTAAATGACGCTTAACACTTACTACATGTGTAGTCTTTCGGGAATTGCACCGAAACGCAAACGAGTTGACGCAAACGATTGGTGAATAAACGAAAAACGTCAAAACAATAATTATGTGATAATTATGAGTTAGACTTATGTGTTATGTGATAACATGGTATAAACGTTAACTCAATGTGCTAGAACTAGTTATTTAAGCAAGAAAAGTAACATTTGGAAGTTGAGGGACTAAAGTGTAACATGTTATTATAAATAATAACATAAACTAAAACCCTAACACTCTTTCTCTCCCTCCCAAACCCAACGGCAGCTCTATGCCCCCCCCCCCCTTGCGATCGGCCTCATATACACACATACAATCAAGATTGTTCAAGTTTGATTGAAGATTAAGGTGTTAGGAAGGTATAAACAACTATCCTATGCATCCTCTATGCTTAATTTCGATTTTAATGGGTTAATTATAAACCCTAGGTCTGATTTTTATATGTGATGGTGTTCATGTGTCTTGTTTTGATTGAAAGATGTATTGATTGTTGAATTGATAGCTAGTATTGGTGCTATTGCATGTTAATTGTTGTGTCTTTGAGTTTGAGATCAAATAAAACCCTAACCATGTGTGTATGGTGTAATTGAAATGCATGGATAGTGGTTATAGTGTCTAGAATGTTATATGAATGATTTGTGGTCCATAGATAGTTAATATGTTGAGTTTGGATGCAAACAGTTTCTGGACAGATTGTGTTGTTGATGTTCAATTGACTGTAACGGGGTGTAAATGTGAACATTGGTTGAGATAATTGATACTACAGTAAACTAGGTTGAGTCTAGTTTCTAAAGAATGTAAATTTGCAATTTTTGGACTTGTAAAAGTTAACCTTTATGATTTTACAAAAACGTTGTGCAAAGCTGAGTTGTTAGACCTGCTGTTATGTTGTTTTGTAAATGTTATATCTCATGAACTACGAGACCAATTGGGTTGGTTCCACTTCTGAAAGTTGACTTGTTGAGTTAGGAACCTAACTCAAGTGGTCTTGCAATTATTGGATTTTTCGTTAAACGGGAATTTCAAATAACATTCTGTTGCACAGGAATTTGACTGTTATGAGTTTTCTGTAATGATTTGATTATTGTGAGAAACCTATGTGGAATAAAAATATAATAAAATATGTTCTGGAAACCTAAGACATCTATGCTTTAGTGATGATTTTTGGTAAATTAATTGAGATGCTATGATCGGTGGAATAGTACAATCTTTCAAGTAGAATTTCTGTCTCGGTGAAACTAGCTGCTGAATTTTGTGAAAATGCATGAAACATGATAATTGCTAGTTAATTGTTATGTTTTGACCAATTTGCCCCTGCTGGGAATACTTGCTAAATAGTTATCGTGTTTTGACCAAATTGCCCTTGCGGGGAATAATTGCTAGTTAATTGTTATGTGTGACCAAATTGCCCTTACGGGGAGTAATTGCTAGTGATGTACATTATTAATACATGACACGTAAATAATTGCTCACACACGTATCGTATCACAAATGTACTCGTTAAGTCACACACGATTCACAAACAAACACGAAATGTATCTTGTTATTAGGAATTATGTGCCGGGTCTAGAGACTCGATATTAGTTCCGATACTTAGAAAATCTCCTTGTTGTTTTAGAACGCTAGAGAGAGTTTTCTGTGACGCGCATCACTTGGTGATCTATTTTGGGAATTCTTCGCAAACTGTGAGTTTCACTTACCCCTTTAAACTGTTTTAAACGCTTTTCACTTTGGGGAGATAACATACCCCGATAAACGCATTTAAGATTTTGTTAGTAAATTATATATCACTTGTAAAGGCTAAGTGGCAAACGAAACATTTGAAGTCCTACACATCGAACCGGTTAATATTTGGAATAGCGAGTCACTGTTGAGTAGTACTACTGGGTTTGAGAAACCCCACCCAACGCTAAACTCGACTGGAGGTCGAGCGGGTGTAATTTTGGCTAACACGTACCATGGTGTCACACCCGGTCCATAGGCGGAAACAACCGGTGTGCGACTCATGAAAGGTTTTTCGAGAGCGCGGTTAAGCAAACAACTATATGATAAAAATACATGAGGATTTCATTCATGATATAAGTTTTACAAAATACCAATAATAAAGTTTACATGTAACATATTGAGATTTCACAGTTATGTCCCGCCGAAGGGGGAATAAAACCATGAAAACTCCAAAATATAAAATCCTCATACATGAAATTTTCATAGTTAAACATAAAATCGTAGTGAGACACCGTGACCTCTCCACGTGGCTAAATACCTGAAAGACACGTAAAATAATTTAATCAGTATAAACTGAGTGAGTTCACAAGTTTTGTGACTCGATAAAATGCTTTCTAATATAATTCTCATAACGTCATGAATGCAATATCCATGACTTGCAGTGTAACGTGAATACATGAGTTCGTAACCATTCCTTGACTATATATATACACCATAAAGCCCCACATAACATCCCACGAGTCCACGAGGGAATAAATAAATCGGAAAACTAAGCACCCGTCTTATAAAGTGGCGCGACCACTTACGAGTGGGTTGGTCAGACCAGTAGTACTACCCATAGAGTTCCTCGGCTATAGTTGCCTATAGTTTATGGTTACAATATATATCGGGGACTTTATGTACCATGAGCGCGCCAAATATCTCATGTACACGCACATTGTAAATCAAGATATACACCATGATAAAACATATTTAAACACGTGTCCCTCGCCCCGAAAACAGTTTAAAACATAGTGAAAATAGTGAAAATAGGGGCTGTGAGACTCACCTTAAATCGAGGAATAATGTTCCGTTATACTTGGTGAGTTTCCTGTATTATATCGTATACGTACATTCTTCAGTACATAATACTTATACTACTATTAATACTTAGCCCGATACATACTTATGAGGTGGCGGTATATATGTATTTTTATACCTTAGCGATATGGACGTTAGACAACGTCTTATACTTGTTATATATATGCCCGTTATATTCTCTTTATATATATATCCTTCGAGCATTAGGGAATGCTCGATACAAATTATTAGTCGGTGATCATGACGTTCGTGACATGCTTTGGCCTAATAGGTTTTGGAGCTCTCATCGTTAGTCCCCAGGTAGGTAACGGGCCCATCTATGATACATTCAGTTACCAGCCTAGACAGGACGTCCCGACTACCGGCACCTCCACCCTTCCAGTTACTCGCAATGTCCATCACAAAAACCCGTATTTTATATTTATTGCACATATATAGGAATATATGTGTATGACTTGTATACTTATTTTGTTATGTATATATTATAAGTATTATTAATATGCTTTTTAAATCTTATAAGCATATATTATATATATCTTACTAGTACTCATATTTTATCATTATTATTATTATTACTATTATTATTACTATTATTATTTTTACTTTTATGACGAACCCGATACGGTTTTTAATACGTTAGTTATATCCTTTGTAAAGTTTAACATAACCAAAATTCCATTTTTACATTTAGATCATCTTGTTTATTTATAAATGGGTTTTACTACTGAAGATCATTTTTACCTTAACCTTCCTTAAACACCCCTTTAAATCCTTTATATCTTTTACTTAACATGATTTATCCTTACTTATATGTCACACTTCAAGTTTATATTCATGATTTATCACCTCATTAAATATATGTATCTTATGCTTAATCCATGTTTTTCTATTAAACATAATATGATTTTATTACCTTGGAAATGTCGGTTTTTCGAGACGTTCTTGAGCGTGTTTAGGCTCTTGGATGATGGTCTTGTAGTGTAGGCTCTAGAATATGTTTATTAAACATGAACACAATTGTTAAAATCAAAGGAAACGAGTGTGTGTTGGCTGGACAGAAAAGAACCATTTTCCAGCAAGTATTTTATGAAGAACAATTAGACTTTTAGGTTTACCAAGTGCTGAAATTAAGCCGGAAATGGATATTCGAAAGATGGTTCGTGATCCTTACGAGTTTCCTTGGATTTCTAAACAAGAATCACCGAAAAATACCAAGTAGTTTGTGAGATATGAACAAAAGAAGAGAGGTGGGTACTGCTGGAAAATGCAGTTTCCCAGCAGTGACCTTCGAAGGTTCAAAGCTTCTTACCGAGTTTTCCGGGCAGAGATCCGTTCAAGGCTTTCCACTACGGTTTAAGGATTTCTTCTAGCTTTCCAACGATATATAGGGTTCAGAGGGTTCAGGGCAGAATTATAGAGAAATTGGGTTGCAAAGAGGCGGTTGCTTGGTGTTGCGCTGCTGCTGTTCTTCAGCCATGAAAAGAGAGAAATTTGGAGTGTGTTTAAGGGTTTGTATGAGTTTGTGTGTGGTGTTTTTCATCAAAATAATTGGTCTTATTTATAGGCAAACCCAAGGGAACACATCCCTTGATTTGGGGGATCCAAAAGATTACAATCCCTTGATTTAAGGGTGTCAAATCTTACACCATAAAGTGAAATAGTTGGTCAAAGCATGGTTTTTATTGTTGTTTATTTGATGGAATGGGGGTAGGCGGCCATAGGGAATGGTTAGGAAGATTTTGCTTGATCTTGTAGTACTTTCAATATTGTGCCCATACCTTGGTAGGTAAAAGATAAGATCTTCCAGAAGCATAGACTGGCTCATTTTGGGCGGTATTCCCTTCCCGCAGGTCTTCCCGCAGGTCTTCCCGCAGGTTCTTCCGCAGGGTCTTCCCGCAGGTCTTCCCGCAGGGTCTTCCCGCAGGGTCTGAGCACAGGGTCTTTGAGCACTTTGAGCACAGGGTCTTTGAGCACTTTCAGCACAGGGTCTTTGAAAAGGATTTTTGGTTTTTAGGGTTTTTCGCAAGGATTCTTCCCACGGGTTTCCCAATGTCACGCAGAGTTTTTCCACTCTTCTGTTTGAACTTTGGGTATATTATAGATGATATGGAACCCGTATTTATTTTGGTTCCCGGTATGATGTATATTTAAATTTAGCCCGGAGTTATATTTGGTTAAATAGTGCTCCATATTGTAATCCTTTATGGATTGTTTAAATTATTAACTTCATATTATTTTTGACTAGTATACCTTTAATTCCTTCATAGTTTCATATCTTGGTCGTCTCACTGTATAATGTATCATTGATTTGGCCGGTTCGGCGACTATATTCCATTATTTAAACGTTTATGGCGTTTTGGTCCTAATTAGAGTATTAGAACATTACTGGGCATGGTCTTTATCATATAGTCGTTCTCATCGGCACTTTATACAATCCTATAGGCATTACGACTGTTCTCGTTCACATTTCAAGTATACTATGGTTTATACGTCATATAACTTATATAATCAACACATAATTTAAATCAAGTATATAGATTAGAGTGTGAAATAATTACCGGGTGTCACATTCTCCCCCTGTTGGAAGAATTTCATCCCGAAATTTGTTGTTAGTTATCCGTTGTAGTTGGGTCCGGGAAAAGGTGTGGGTACTTCTTTCGAATTTGATCTTCTCTTTCCCAGGTAAACTCGGGTCCTCTTTTAGATTTCCACTGTACCTTCAGTAACTTAATCCGACTTCTTCGTAGTTTTTGTTCTTTCCAGTCGGTAACGGCTATCGGTTCTTCAACAAAATGTAACCGATCGTCAATATGTACTTCATCTAAAGGTATAATTAAAGATTCATCGGATAGACACTTTTTAAGGTTCGACACATGGAATGTGTCATGTACCCCGTTAAGTTCTTCCGGTAGCTTCAACTTATAGGCCACTGGACCTATCCTTTCCAGGATCTCGAACGGTCCGGTATATCTTGGGCTGAGCTTGCCCCGCTTTCCAAACCTTGGAACTCCTTTCCATGGCGAGACTTTTAAAAGAACTTTATCTCCCACTTGGAATTCCAAAGGCTTGCGTCTCACATCCGCATAACTTTTCTGTCGATCGCGGGCCGTTTTCAGTCGTTCTTTTATTTGAAATATCTTGTCAGTTGTTTCTTGAATTAGTTCGGGACCCGTCATTTGTCTGTCGCCAATTTCCGCCCAGCACAAGGGCGACCTACACTTATGACCATACAAAGCTTCGAACGGTGCAGCCTTTATGCTCGTGTGGTAGCTATTATTATATGAAAATTCCACCAAAGGAAGGTGAACATCCCAGCTACCACCAAAATCAATTGCACACGCTCTTAGCATATCCTCCAATGTTTGTATAGTTCGTTCGCTTTGGCCGTCAGTCTGGGGATGGTAGGTGGTACTCATATCTAATCGCGTGCCCAAAGCTTTTTGTGACGACTTCCAAAAATGAGACGTAAATCGACTGTCGCGGTCAGAAATAATCGAGACTGGGACTCCATGTCTTGACACGATCTCTTTTATATATAGTCTAGCTAACCGCTCCATCTTATCCGTTTCTTTGATAGCTAAGAAATGCGCGGATTTGGTTAGCCGGTCGACTATCACCCATATGGTGTCATAACCTCCTGGAGTCCTAGGTAACTTCGTAATGAAATCCATCGAGATTTGTTCCCATTTCCACATGGGAATCTCGGGCTGTTGTAATAATCCGGATGGTTTCTGATATTCCGCCTTGACTTTTGCGCAAGTTAAACATTTTCCCACATAATTTGCTATATCACCCTTAAGATTAGGCCACCAATAGTATCCCTTTACATCTTTATACATTTTATCTGCACCGGGGTGCACGGAATACTTCGTCTTGTGGGCTTCATCAAGTATTCTTTCACGTAATCCTCCCTCGAGAGGAACCCATATTCGGTTGACAAAGTACAGGGTACCGTCTTCTTTGGATTCTAAGTTGTCAACCATACCACAGAGACCCTCGTCTTTGATATTATCAGGTTTCAAAGCTTCTCGTTGGGCTTCGTGGATAAGGGTGGTGAGGTTCGTACTTATAGTTAGCCCTAAGACTTTAACACGTGATGTCTTCACCCTTTCTTTCCTGCTTAAAGCGTCTGCTACAACGTTCGCCTTTCCAGGGTGGTACTTGATCACACAATCATAATCATTCAATAATTCAACCCACCGTCGTTGCCTCATGTTTAATTCTTTTTGATCAAATATATGTTGTAGGCTTTTATGATCGGTGTAGATTGTGCATTGGGTGCCGTATAAGTAATGACGCCATATCTTAAGTGCAAACACCACTGCGCCCAATTCTAAATCGTGAGTGGTGTAATTTTTCTCGTGCACTTTGAGTTTTCGTGACGCGTACGCGATGACTTGATTTCTTTGCATAAGGACACAACCAAGTCCTTGATGCGAAGCATCGCAATAAACTACGAAGTCATCCGTCCCTTCAGGTAGAGCTAGGATAGGCGCACTACAAAGCTTCTGTTTTAGCAACTGGAACGCCTTTTCTTGTTTATCTCCCCAATTAAAAGGTTTATCCTTCTGTGTGAGCGCAGTAAGGGGTTGTGCTATCTTCGAGAAATTTTCAATAAATCGCCGATAGTAGCCTGCTAGCCCTAGAAATTGTCGTATTTCCGTCGGTGTCTTCGGCACTTCCCAGTTTTTAATGGCCTCTACTTTTGAAGGGTCAACATGAATTCCCTTTTCGTTGACGACATGGCCTAAAAAGTGTACTTCTCTTAACCAAAAATCACACTTTGAAAACTTTGCATACAACTTCTCCTTTCTCAACAATTCTAAAATCAATCGAAGGTGTTGCTCGTGCTCCTCTTCCGTTCGGGAATAAATTAATATGTCATCTATAAACACTATCACGAACTTGTCTAGGTAAGGTTTGCACACTCGGTTCATTAAGTCCATGAACACGGCAGGTGCGTTCGTTAGCCCAAAAGGCATGACTAGAAATTCATAATGACCATACCTCGTTCGAAACGCAGTCTTTGGTACATCATCCTCGTGTATCTTTAGCTGATGGTACCCGGATCGTAGATCTATCTTGGAATAGAAACTAGATCCCTGTAATTGGTCAAACAAATCATCAATCCTCGTAAAGGGTACCGATTTTTGATGGTCAGTTTGTTAAGTTCCCTGTAATCAATACACATACGGAACGAACCGTCTTTCTTCTTGACAAATAGTACCGGGGCTCCCCAAGGTGAGTAGCTCGGGCGTATGAAACCCTTGTCTAGTAGCTCCTGTAATTGATTCGATAGTTCTCGCATTTCCGAGGGAGCTAATCGATAAGGTGCTCGCGCTACTGGTGCAGCTCCTGGTACTAGATCGATTCGAAACTCCACTTGTCTTTGAGGTGGTAACCCTGGTAGATCTTCTGGAAAGACTTCGGGGAAATCTCTCACTATAGGTATACTTCCTATCTTCCTTTCTTCATCCTTCTTCTCCACCACGTGGGCTAAGAAAGCTTGACACTTCTTTCGCAAGCACTTTCGTGCTTTCATACACGAAATTAACTTCATCACAGTGCCACGTCTTTCCCCTTGAATAGTCAGCGTTTCACCACTTGCCAAGGGTACGCGGATTTGCTTGTCATAACAAATAATTTCAGCATGGTTCTTTGCTAACCAATCCATGCCTATAACGACATCAAAACTTCCTAAATCTATCGGCAACAGATCTACGTTAAATTCATGTTCTCCCATCACTAGTACGCAACTTTCCACTATATCGTCTGATCGTAACTGTTTGCCATTAGCTAATTCTATAGCATAGGGCGTTGCTAATTTACTAGGTGCTAAACCAAGTAGGTCCTTAAATTCAGTGGATATAAAACTTAAATCCGCACCAGTATCAAATAACACAGACGCATAGTGGTTGTTAAGTAGGAACGTACCAGTGACGACATTTGGGTCTTCCTTAGCTTCACCCGCCCCGATAACAAAAGCCCTAGCTTGAGCTGTATTCTTCATCTGCGGACAGTCCTTGATAAAATGACCCGTATTTCCGCACCCATAACAAGCTCGTGGTGTCGTTTTCCCCGGTTCTTGCTTCACAACTACTGCACCATTCTTAATTCTACACTTAGCTTCCACATGCCCTCTCTTGTGACAATGCTTACACACAATACTTGAGCAGTCACCAACATGATAATACTTGCATTTGTCACACCACGGGTTTGACCCGCTATACGTCTTCCGTGGTTGATCCGTGGTCTGGGCGGCATACACTTTCACAGTTTCTTGTTTCTTGACAGGGGGTTCCTTGGAACTTGACCCTTGATTACGAGAGGCCCAGCTCCTCTTGTGATTGTTATGGCGGCTGTTGCTGCGTTGGGAGAATGGTTGGCTTGCTTCCTTCTGAGTTGGCTTTCCTAGGGTGCCAGCTCGTACTGCATCTTCTGTCAGACTCAGACCTAGTTCAACAGCCTCGGCCATGGTCGCAGGCCTAGTGGCCGTGATTGGTCCCCTGATAACTGTTGCTAATCCCCAGATGTACCTTTCAACTCTCTTTTCTTCAGTGGTGGCCATATGAGGAACTATTCGGCATAGCTCGTGAAATCGCGTGTTATATGCTGTGATGTCGGCTCCCTTCATGGTGAGCGTCCAGAACTCATTTTCCAACTTCTGCATCTCAGTCCTTGGGCAATATTTCTTTTCCATCATCTCCTTTAACTCTTTCCAGGTCTTACCAGAGGCCACGTCTCGGCCTAGGGTTTGTACTTGTAAATTCCACCATGATAGGGCTTCATCTTGAAACATACATGTCACGTACAACACTTTCTGTTTTTCTGTGCATCCACTGATTGCTATCACAGATTCTGTCTTCTCGATCCAACGGATAACTCCTATGGCTCCTTCCGTTCCCTTAAAGGACCACGGTTTGCATGTCATGAAAGTTTTGTAGGAACATCCTCGTTCCTCACCGCCAGTCTCTGGAACTACATTTTCAGTGTTTGCGGAATTCCTTCATTCTTGACTTGAGTCGCCCCTACTGGCTTCGTAGGCGGCTATCGCTTGCGCTATGACTTCTTGTAATTGCGCAGGTGTATTAGGTAAACTGTCGTTCCTTCTCATTGGCATTTTCCTTCAAGTTGAGAATAAGAAGGATCGGTTAGTATTGGCATCACGCTTGTATGTAAGTAGTTGTAGGGTTCGATACTTATTACATTCACACCCATATATTTGCTTATAGTCATACTTATCAATCATATACTCGCATACATAGATTTTATTATTACATCTCATTATACCACATCGTATACTCATACTCATATATCATAAACATAACTTCATTACATCAAAAGATTTGATTACATAAGTTTATGTTTAAGTCTACTACAAACTCCTACAACATACAAGCGTTTTGCCAAAAGATCGGGTCGTAGCCCGTAATATATTACTTCCCATACATATGATTACTACCCGCTAATACTAGTCTATAGTCGCTTCATGGCATCGGTGGTGGCGGTGGTGGAAACACGTCTCCCAAAACGGCTTGAATCGTCTTAACCTCATTTTCCAATCTCATCACTCTTTGTTCGGCGGCAGCGGCCCGCCTCGCTCCCACATCAGCTAAGTGCAATGCATCCCCTACCATATGCTCCAACTTCAGTATCCTCATCCTTGCATCGGAGATCAAGTCATAGTGATTATCAAGGCGGAGACTGGTCTCACAGGCCTTGCCTTTCACGCTCTCCATAAACACCTCGACCCTCTGCTCCCAATCCATGAGCCATTCCTCAAGGGCCTTTCTCTCAGCCTCGGCGGCTGCTGCGGTCGGTGGTACGGGGACCTCTGTATCATCGGAGGTAGCGCGCCCTTGGGGGCGTGAGGACTCGCCTACCTCATGTATAGTCCGGGGCACCTCATCGTCGGAGTCCGTGGCATACCTTTTCAGCCCGGCGGCTCGTATCTCCTCGGAGGGCACTGCAGCCAGCTCCTCCATCTCCTCAAGGTCGTCGTTGTCATAGGTTACCTTGTCGTCCTCATCGAGCCTGATTACCTCGGTAGGCTCGTCATCGGAGATCTCTATAGGATCATCAGGAATTGGAACAACGTCACTCATATGGACACTGCTGCTATCAGTGTTAGAGTCAGAGCCGGAGTCGGAGTCAGTGATGGCTAGGCCATGATATGGATCATTGTTCGGGAAGGCCATCGCTGAAAGGATTAAGGTTTAATTAGTGATAATATCGCTTTATGTTTTTCCTATCCCTTATTTTGGTCATTCCCATACTAGACCATTAATTGCGATAAAGGTGTCGTGAAGACACGTGCACTCTCGTGTAATGCAAGTTTTGAAAACATGTCATGCATGAAAAACGTTTTCACGAGGGAATCTAAGGGGTTATAGTCTAGACTCATGGTTGAATCCTAGTTCGCTATAACCTTGGCTCTGATACCAGTCTGTCACACCCGGTCCATAGGCGGAAACAACCGGTGTGCGACTCATGAAAGGTTTTTCGAGAGCGCGGTTAAGCAAACAACTATATGATAAAAATACATGAGGATTTCATTCATGATATAAGTTTTACAAAATACCAATAATAAAGTTTACATGTAACATATTGAGATTTCACAGTTATGTCCCGCCGAAGGGGGAATAAAACCATGAAAACTCCAAAATATAAAATCCTCATACATGAAATTTTCATAGTTAAACATAAAATCGTAGTGAGACACCGTGACCTCTCCACGTGGCTAAATACCTGAAAGACACGTAAAATAATTTAATCAGTATAAACTGAGTGAGTTCACAAGTTTTGTGACTCGATAAAATGCTTTCTAATATAATTCTCATAACGTCATGAATGCAATATCCATGACTTGCAGTGTAACGTGAATACATGAGTTCGTAACCATTCCTTGACTATATATATACACCATAAAGCCCCACATAACATCCCACAAGTCCACGAGGGAATAAATAAATCGGAAAACTAAGCACCCGTCTTATAAAGTGGCGCGACCACTTACGAGTGGGTTGGTCAGACCAGTAGTACTACCCATAGAGTTCCTCGGCTATAGTTGCCTATAGTTTATGGTTACAATATATATCGGGGAATTTATGTACCATGAGTGCGCCAAATATCTCATGTACACGCACATTGTAAATCAAGATATACACCATGATAAAACATATTTAAACACGTGTCCCTCGCCCCGAAAACAGTTTAAAACATAGTGAAAATAGTGAAAATAGGGGCTGTGAGACTCACCTTAAATCGAGGAATAATGTTCCGTTATACTTGGTGAGTTTCCTGTATTATATCGTATACGTACATTCTTCAGTACATAATACTTATACTACTATTAATACTTAGCCCGATACATACTTATGAGGTGGCGGTATATATGTATTTTTATACCTTAGCGATATGGACGTTAGACAACGTCTTATACTTGTTATATATGCCCGTTATATTCTCTTTATATATATATCCTTCGAGCATTAGGGAATGCTCGATACAAATTATTAGTCGGTGATCATGACGTTCGTGACATGCTTTGGCCTAATAGGTTTTGGAGCTCTCATCGTTAGTCCCCAGGTAGGTAACGGGCCCATCTATGATACATTCAGTTACCAGCCTAGACAGGACGTCCCGACTACCGGCACCTCCACCCTTCCAGTTACTCGCAATGTCCATCACAAAAACCCGTATTTTATATTTATTGCACATATATAGGAATATATGTGTATGACTTGTATACTTATTTTGTTATGTATATATTATAAGTATTATTAATATGCTTTTTAAATCTTATAAGCATATATTATATATATCTTACTAGTACTCATATTTTATCATTATTATTATTATTATTACTATTATTATTACTATTATTATTTTTACTTTTATGACGAACCCGATACGGTTTTTAATACGTTAGTTATATCCTTTGTAAAGTTTAACATAACCAAAATTCCATTTTTACATTTAGATCATCTTGTTTATTTATAAATGGGTTTTACTACTGAAGATCATTTTTACCTTAACCTTCCTTAAACACCCCTTTAAATCCTTTATATCTTTTACTTAACATGATTTATCCTTACTTATATGTCACACTTCAAGTTTATATTCATGATTTATCACCTCATTAAATATATGTATCTTATGCTTAATCCATGTTTTTCTATTAAACATAATATGATTTTATTACCTTGGAAATGTCGGTTTTTCGAGACGTTCTTGAGCGTGTTTAGGCTCTTGGATGATGGTCTTGTAGTGTAGGCTCTAGAATATGTTTATTAAACATGAACACAAGTGTTAAAATCAAAGGAAACGAGTGTGTGTTGGCTGGACAGAAAAGAACCATTTTCCAGCAAGTATTTTATGAAGAACAATTAGACTTTTAGGCTTACCAAGTGCTGAAATTAAGCCGGAAATGGATATTCGAAAGATGGTTCGTGATCCTTACGAGTTTCCTTGGATTTCTAAACAAGAATCACCGAAAAATACCAAGTAGTTTGTGAGATATGAACAAAAGAAGAGAGGTGGGTACTGCTGGAAAATGCAGTTTCCCAGCTGTGACCTTCGAAGGTTCAAAGCTTCTTACCGAGTTTTCTGGGCAGAGATCCGTTCAAGGCTTTCCACTACAGTTTAAGGATTTCTTCTAGCTTTCCAACGATATATAGGGTTCAGAGGGTTCAGGGCAGAATTATAGAGAAATTGGGTTGCAAAGAGGCGGTTGCTTGGTGTTGCGCTGCTGCTGTTCTTCAGCCATGAAAAGAGAGAAATTTGGAGTGTGTTTAAGGGTTTGTATGAGTTTGTGTGTGGTGTTTTTCATCAAAATAATTGGTCTTATTTATAGGCAAACCCAAGGGAACACATCCCTTGATTTGGGGGATCCAAAAGATTACAATCCCTTGATTTAAGGGTGTCAAATCTTACACCATAAAGTGAAATAGTTGGTCAAAGCATGGTTTTTATTGTTGTTTATTTGATGGAATGGGGGTAGGCGGCCATAGGGAATGGTTAGGAAGATTTTGCTTGATCTTGTAGTACTTTCAATATTGTGCCCATACCTTGGTAGGTAAAAGATAAGATCTTCCAGAAGCATAGACTGGCTCATTTTGGGCGGTATTCCCTTCCCGCAGGTCTTCCCGCAGGTCTTGCCGCAGGTCTTCCCGCAGGTTCTTCCGCAGGGTCTTCCCGCAGGTCTTCCCGCAGGGTCTTCCCGCAGGGTCTGAGCACAGGGTCTTTGAGCACTTTGAGCACAGGGTCTTTGAGCACTTTCAGCACAGGGTCTTTGAAAAGGATTTTTGGTTTTTAGGGTTTTTCGCAAGGATTCTTCCCACGGGTTTCCCAATGTCACGCAGAGTTTTTCCACTCTTCTGTTTGAACTTTGGGTATATTATAGATGATATGGAACCCGTATTTATTTTGGTTCCCGGTATGATGTATATTTAAATTTAGCCCGGAGTTATATTTGGTTAAATAGTGCTCCATATTGTAATCCTTTATGGATTGTTTAAATTATTAACTTCATATTATTTTTGACTAGTATACCTTTAATTCCTTCATAGTTTCATATCTTGGTCGTCTCACTGTATAATGTATCATTGATTTGGCCGGTTCGGCGACTATATTCCATTATTTAAACGTTTATGGTGTTTTGGTCCTAATTAGAGTATTAGAACATTACTGGGCATGGTCTTTATCATATAGTCGTTCTCATCGGCACTTTATACAATCCTATAGGCATTACGACTGTTCTCGTTCACATTTCAAGTATACTATGGTTTATACGTCATATAACTTATATAATCAACACATAATTTAAATCAAGTATATAGATTAGAGTGTGAAATAATTACCGGGTGTCACACATGGTCTGGATGACCTGGTGACAAGGCACTTGATAAACAGTCAGCTTCGGTGTCGAACACTTAGTAATACTTGTTGTATAGGCTAGCTACCTATCAATATATAATTGATTTAACACTATCTGGTAACGCAAAACGCTAAACGCAAAACGCTGAACGCAAAACGCTAAATGAAAAACGCTGAACGCAAACGCTAAACGCTTTATTTATTTAAACTTGTGAACTCACCAACTTTGTGTTGACACTTTTAGTATGTTATTCTCAGGTAGCCGAGGCGGGCGCGCGGTATAGGATCATGCATCGCTTGAAACGCTTTTGTTATGCAAACCATTTTTTTTAAAACTGTTATCATTTGGTTTAAGTCGTCCTGCGTGACGCAACATTTATCTCTTGGTTTTTACGCTTCCGCACTTAATTTCATTTAAACGTTTTTATGGTTTGATTATAACTAATGATTCCGATCCTGTTAGTTCACACCCTCTGACGGTAAAACTCAGTTAGTGGATTTTGAGGGTGTGACAGATTGGTATCAGAGCCATTGGTTATAGCGAACTAGAAATTGCATGCATACTAGACTATAACCGCGACGACCCATTAGTTATAATGATACGCACTGCATAAGTTTGTGTAGTCTTTGTTATCTTATCTCTTTACCTCTTTCACTCATACGCGCGCATACACGGCTTACCTGTAGGAATGTCGACGCCGCCATCATCATCATCATCCGATCCGATGACTCATGCACATGGGAAGGAACCGCAGTTACCTACCTCATCACCACCCCGTGTAGTCCCGGAACTCGAAGCGCCTGCACCGAAGAGGTATCGCTTATCCGGAGGCATGTACGAAAATGAAGTTAGCTGGGATTGGTACCCTAATATGATCAGGCGTATGGTCTACCATGAACAAGTTCCCCCGCTACCCCACCCGAACCATCCTGCTTACCCCAACACCCTACCACCCATAACCGAACCTGTAGAGCGTGTGCTCGCAGCTGTTGTTTCTTGTTTGGAGCGTGACGTGGGTTACATGTGCTATACGAGAGCTAACGTATCCGGACTGTTAAAAGATGGAACCGAAACTAAAGAGGAAATTTCCCGCATGACAGCGGAAATGAAGGAAATGCAAGAGGCTAGTGATCAACTGATGAAGATTATGAGAAAGATGCAAGCCGAGATGATAGACTTGCAAGAGCAACTCCAAGTAGCAAGGACCCGAACAGAAATAGCACTAGCAACGTTTTCTTATCATCCAGCCGCTTCATGATCCATACCAACCGGCGGCCACCATCATTTACCCGGTCAAGCAGTCATTGTTTCAAGATGTAGGAGATGTCTAGGATTATGTTCTTTACAATACTAGGTGGATGCTACTGTTTTATAAGGTGACATCAACCTGACTGCAGCAAAACTCCAAACTCTGCTGAATGACCACGCGGCGGCCGCTCTAGCCGCACATGTTCAGAACCAAGCTGGAGGTCCAATTGGAACGTGTACCTTCAAGAATTACCTTGACTGCAAGCCCAGTTCGTTTAAGGCCACCGAGGGAGCTATAGGCTTCCTGCGTTGGGCTGAGAAGGCCGAATCGGCGTTTGAGATGTGTAATTGCCCCCCTGCCAGTAGGGTCAAATTTGCTGCTGGAACACTTGAAGATTCTGCTCTTACTTGGTGGAATTCAAACATACAGATTCTTGGATTGGAACTGGCTAACGCTATGAACTGGGAGGAGTTCAAAAACATGATGCGAGAAGAGTACTGTCCTAGGGAGGAGATTGCAAAGTTGGAACCCGAGTTTTGGTCATTGAAGATGGTGGGTTCAGAAATCGAAGCCTACACCACCAGTTCTCACGAGTTGGCTGTGATGTGTCCACGGATGGTAGACCCACCGAGTAAGAGGATTGAAATGTATATTGATGGGTTAGCACCGCAGATTCAGGGCATGGTGACGTCTTCCAGACCAGCCACAATTCAACAAGCGATTCGGTTAGCTCACAAACTAACGGATCAAGCAGTGACCCAAGGTGCGCTACCACCTAGGGGTTCAACCACTAAAGTCCGTGACAACCCGAATGTTGACAACAACAGCAACAACCCGAGTAGCGGAAAGAGAAAGTTTGACAACACCAGATCCTCATCCTCGAACCCCCCACAGCAGCAACACTACCGAAAGCCCGAATTCACCCGGAGCTTCAACAATCAGGGTCACAATAACAATAACAGCGGTAGCGGGCAGGGTTCGAGCGGCTATGCTGGGAAGTACCCGAAGTGCAACAGGTGTAACTATCATCATGCTGGCCCGTGTGACCGTGTCAAGTGTCTGAGATGCGGAAAGATGGGTCACCAGGCAAAGGAATGTAGAGGAGACCTTGCGGCAAAGGGTGCTCCTAAACCACCTATGACGACGAAGGGATGTTTCGAATGTGGGCAGGAAGGTCATTTCAAGAAAGATTATCCCAAGCTGAAACAGAACGACAAAAATGGAGGTAATGGAAGTGGCAGTGGTGGTGGAAACAATGGAAAAGGAAGAGCTTTTGTTATTGGGTCGGGTCAAGCCCGCAATGATCCGTACGTGGTGACTGGTAAGTTCCCTGTGAACGATTGTTTTGCTTCTGTATTGTTTGACACTGGAGCTGATAGGAGTTTTGTGTCGAAAGCCTTTAGTCAACTCTTAGACCTAACTCCAACCCCGTTAGATGCTAAGTTTCCTGTTGAATTAGCTGACGGTAAGACTATTGTAACGACTCATGTACTTGCGGGATGTAGTTAAAACTGGCAGGTCATGTCTTTGATATCGACCTTATTCCTTTTACGCTTAGTAGTTTCGATGTCGTGGTCGGCATGGACTGGTTATCCGAGAACCGAGCGGAGATTATATGTCACGACAAGATAGTCCACATTACTACCCCTTCCGGCGAGATCATTTCGATCCGGGGCGAGAGAAGCGGCATGACCACCAGCGTCATTACCCTCATGAAGGCGCAGAAGTATCTACGAAAGTGTCATCCGGCAATTTTGGCGCATATTGTTAAGAAACCCGCGGAGGAGAAGCGAATTGAAAATATACCGATTGTGCGAGATTTCCCGGAAGTTTTCCCGGAGGATCTGCCTGGACTCCCTCCTATACGACAAGTCGAATTCCAAATCGAGTTGACACCCAGTGCAGCACCCATAGCACGAGCCCCGTATCGGCTCGCACCGGCGGAGCTTCAGGAACTGTCCACCCAGTTACAAGATTTGTTGGATAAGGGTTTTATCCGACCTAGCTCATTTTCCGCATGTGTATCGACTACCGGGAGTTGAACAAGGTGACGGTCAAGAACCGTTATCCTTTACCACGAATTGATGATCTGTTTGACTAGCTCCAAGGATCGAGTTACTACTCGAAGATCGATCTGCGATCCGGTTACCATCAGCTTAGAGTGCGTGAGGAAGATATTTCAAAGACGGCTTTCAGAACACGGTATGGTCACTATGAGTTTTCGGTTATGCCTTTTGGTCTAACTAACACACCAGCCGTATTTATGGATCTCATGAATCGAGTGTGCAAGGCGTACCTCGAAAAGTTTGTGATTGTGTTTATTGACAATATCCTGGTCTACTCCAAGGACAAGGCTGACCATGAGGAACACTTAAGGGTAATTCTGGAATTATTGAAGAAGGAACAACTGTATGCTAAACTCTCGAAATGTAAGTTCGCGAGGTTCACTTTTTAGGACATGTGATCAACGAGAATGGTATCCATGTCGATCCCGGTAAGGTAGAGGCCATCAAAAACTGGGAAGCACCTAAGACCCCGACTGAGGTGCGACAATTCCTAGGACTGGCCGGCTACTACCGGCGTTTCATTGAAGGATTTTCAAAGATTGCTCAACCCATCACCGCTTTGACTCACAAGGGTACTAAGTACAATTGGGGTGACGCGCAAGAATCCGCTTTTCAACTGTTGAAAAACCAAACTCTGTAGCGCCCCTATTCTAGCCCTACCCGAGGGAACGGAGAATTTTGATGTACATTGTGACGCATCGATACAAGGTCTCGGTTGCGTGCTGATGCAACTCGAGAAGGTTATAGCTTATGCCTCTCGACAACTACGGGTTCACGAGAAGAACTACACAACCCATGATTTGGAACTCGGAGCTGTGGCGTTTGCCCTTAAGATATGGAGGCATTACTTGTACGGTACCAAGTTTACCATTTACACCGACCACAAGAGTCTCCAACATATCTACGATCAGAAGGAGCTGAACATGCGACAGCGTCGTTGGGTCGAGCTACTTAAAGATTATGATTGTGCCATCAAGTACCACCCTGGCAAGGCCAATGTAGTGGCCGACGCCCTCAGTAGAAAAGAAACAGATAAACCCAGGCGAGTGCGAGCATTGCAACTCACGATTCATGTCAGCTTACCCGATCAGATTCGCGAGGCGCAACTCGAAGCTTTGAAAGATGATAATCTTCCATCAGAACTCATGCGGGGCATGAACAAGCAACTTAAAACCAAAACGGACGGGGTCCGATATTTTGAGAACCGGATTTGGGTTCACGATACGGAGAGTTGAGAACTCTAGTAATGGACGAAGCTCACAAGTCCCGATATTCTATCCACCCTGGCTCAGATAAAATGTACCATGGCTTAAAGGCACTTTACTGGTGGCCGAACATGAAAGCCGACATTGCCACCTACGTGAGCAAATGCTTGACTTGTGCCAGAGTCAAAATAGAATATCAGAAACCATCTGGTTTGCTGCAACAACCGGAACTTCCAATGTGGAAATGGGAACACATTTCAATGGATTTTATCACGGGATTACCTAAAACACCGACGGGATGCAATACCATCTGGGTGATTGTTGACCGGTTGACTAAGTCGGCACACTTTTTAGCAATTAAGGAATCGGACAAAATGGAAAGACTGACTCGCGTCTACATGAAGGAAGTAGTGTCTAGACACGGAGTGCCTGTCTCAATCATTTCTGATCTAGATTCCCGTTTCACTTCGCACTTTTGGAAGTCGCTACAGAGTGCCCTAGGCACACGCCTTGATATGAGCACAGCCTACCATCCTCAGACGGGTGGGCAAAGTGAACGAACTATTCAGACCTTAGAGGACATGTTGCGTGCATGCGTATTGGATTTCGGAAAGAGTTGGGAACCTCACTTACCTTTGGTAGAGTTTTCGAATAATAACAGCTACCACGCAAGTATTAAAGCAGCGCCGTTTGAAGCACTGTACGGACGGAAGTGTCGATCACCACTCTGCTGGGCAGAGGTGGGTGACAGCCAAATCACTGGTCCAGAACTAGTACTTGAAACTTCGGAAAAGATTGTTCAAATCCGAAACCGCATGGCGGCAGCACGAGATCTCTAAAAGAGTTACGCCGACAAGCACCGAAAACCTCTCGAATTTCAAGTGAACGATCGAGTGTTACTCAAAGTCTCACCTTGGAAAGGTGTGGTTCGCTTTGGAAAGCGAAACAAACTCAACCCATGATATGTTGGTTCTTACCGGATAACGGAACGCGTTGGTCCGGTGGCGTACCAGCTGGACTTACCAGCGGAACTCAGCAGTGTACACAATGTTTTTCACGTATCCAATTTGAAGAAATGCCTATCTGATGAAACCCAAGTAGTCCCTTTGGACGAATTGCAAGTTGATGATCAGCTAAGTTTCATTGAAGAACCAGTCGAAGTTTTGGATTGGGAAACCAAAACACTCAAGCACAGCAAAATTCCAATCGTTAAGGTTCGTTGGAACTCGAGACGTGGACCGGAGTTCACGTGGGAACGCGAGGATCAAATGATGAAAAAGTATCCTCACCTTTTTGAAGGGCTGACCAAACACCGGAAACCGCGAAACCCGACAAACCGTCAGAAATCACCGGAGGTATGAATTAAATTTCGGGATGAAATTTCTTTCTACTAGGGGATGATATGACAAACTGAAAATTTTTCTTACTTTTTCAGACACTCATCACGACTTGACTCAAATTTTCGGGACGAAAATTCTTTAACGTGGGAATGACGTGACAATCGTCAATTTCAGGTTAACTCCGTTAACTCAACTCCGTCAATTCAAACTTAAAGATCACTGGATCTATAACGCACACCTCATTACATTTAAACTGGGGTTTAAATGACGTTTAACACTTACTACATGTGTAGTCTTTCGGGAATTGCACCGAAACGCAAACGAGTTGACGCAAACGATTGGTGAATAAACGAAAAACGTCAAAACAATAATTATGTGATAATTATGTGTTAGACTTATGTGTTATGTGATAACATGGTATAAACGTTAACTCAATGTGCTAGAACTAGTTATTTAAGCTAGAAAAGTAACATTTTGAAGTTGAGGGACTAAAGTGTAACATGTTATTATAAATAATAACATAAACTAAAACCCTAACACTCTTTCTCTCCCTCCCAAACCCGACGGCAGCTCTATGCCCCCCCCCCTTGCGATCGGCTTCATATACACACATACAATCAAGATTGTTCAAGTTTGATTGAAGATTAAGGTGTTAGGAAGGTATAAACAACTATCCTATGCATCCTCTATGCTTAATTTCTATTTTAATGGGTTAATTATAAACCCTAGGTCTGATTTTTATATGTGATGGTGTTCATGTGTCTGTTTTGATTGAAAGATGTATTGATTGTTGAATTGATAGCTAGTATTGGTGCTATTGCATGTTAATTGTTGTGTCTTTGAGTTTGAGATCAAATAAAACCCTAACCATGTGTGTATGGTGTAATTGAAATGCATGGATAGTGGTTATAGTGTCTAGAATGTTATATGAATGATTTGTGGTCCATAGATAGTTAATATGTTGAGTTTGGATGCAAATAGTTTCTGGACAGATTGTGTTGTTGATGTTCAATTGACTGTAACGGGGTGTAAATATAAACATTGGTTGAGATAATTGATACTACAGTAAACTAGGTTGATTCTAGTTTCTAAAGAATGTAAATTTGCAATTTTTGGACATGTAAAAGTTAACCTTTATGATTTTACAAAAACGTTGTGCAAAGCTGAGTTGTTAGACCTGCTGTTAGGTTGTTTTGTAAATGTTATATCTCATGAACTACGAGACCAATTGGGTTGGTTCCACTTCTGAAAGTTGACTTGTTGAGTTAGGAACCTAACCCAAGTGGTCTTGCAATTATTGGATTTTTCGTTTAACGGGAATTTCAAATAACATTCTGTTGCACATGAATTTGACTGTTATGAGTTTTCTGTAATGATTTGATTATTGTGAGAAACCTATGTGGAATAAAAATATAATAAAATATGTTCTGGAAACTTAATACATATATGCTTTAGTGATGATTTTTGGTAAATTAATTGAGATGCTATGATCGGTGGAATAGTACAATCTTTCAAGTAGAATTTCTGTCTCGGTGAAACTAGCTGCTGAATTTTGTGAAAATGCATGAAACATGATAATTTCTTGTTAATAGTTATGTTTTGACAAATCTGCCCCTGCGGGGAATACTTGCTAAATAGTTGTCGTGTTTTGACCAAATTGCCCTTGCGGGGAATAATTGCTAGTTAATTGTTATGTGTGACCAAATTGCCCTTACGGGGAGTAATTGCTAGTGATGTACATTATTAATACATGACACGTAAATAATTGCTCACACACGTATCGTATCACAAATGTACTCGTTAAGTCACACACGATTCACAAACAAACACGAAATGTATCTTGTTATTAGGAATTATGTGCCGGGTCTAGAGACTCGATATTAGTTCCGATACTTAGAAAATCTCCTTGTTGTTTTAGAACGCTAGAGAGAGTTTTCTGTGACGCGCATCACTTGGTGATCTATTTTGGGAATTCTTCGCAAACTGTGAGTTTCACTTACCCCTTTAAACTGTTTTAAACGCTTTTCACTTGGGGGAGATAACATACTCCGATAAACGCATTTAAGATTTTGTTAGTAAATTATATATCACTTGTAAAGGCTAAGTGGCAAATGAAACATTTGAAGTCCTACACATCGAACCGGTTAATATTTGGAATAGCGAGTCACTGTTGAGTAGTACTACTGGGTTTGACAAACCCCACCCAACGCTAAACTCGACTGAAGGTCGAGCAGGTGTAATTTTGGCTAACACGTACCATGGTCTGGATGACCTGGTGACAAGGCACTTGATAAACAGTCAGCTTCGGTGTCGAACACTTAGTAATACTTGTTGTATAGGCTAGCTACCTATCGATATATAATTGATTTAACACTATCTGGTAACGCAAAACGCTAAACGCAAAACGCTGAACGCAAAACGCTAAACGCAAAACGCTGAACGCAAACGCTAAACGCTTTATTTTATTTAAACTTGTGAATTCACCAACCTTGTGTTGACACTTTTAGTATGTTATTTTCAGATAGCCGAGGCGGGGCGCGGTATAGGATCATGCATTGCTTGAAACGCTTTTGTTATGCAAACCATTTTTTTTTAAACTGTTATCATTTGGTTGAAGTCGTCCTGCGTGACGCAACATTTATCTCTTGGTTTTTACGCTTCCGCACTTAATTTCATTTAAACGTTTTTATGGTTTGATTATAACTAATGATTCCGATCCTGTTAGTTCACACCCTCTGACGGTAAAACTCAGTTAGTGGATTTTGAGGGTGTGACATAGGCTGACCCAGATACTATAATGGGCAGTTGGTCCTTACTTAGCTCAGTTCACAAGCTTAAGCCAATGTTCTATTTAAAACAAACAAGCCTAACTTAGGAATACTTTGACTAGATTAATTATATAGTTAAATAACATATATACATATTTAACAGTTAGCCGGACTCAGACAAAGAAGGGATTACGATAAACGGAGAAAGAAACAGGATCCAGGTGAGTTTCTAGCCCCATTCCTTGTTATGTTTTCGGGGCTGTGTGCATACTCGATATTATAGTTAATACACTTATAGTGATAAGTGTATGCCTTATGTGATGATGTGAAATGTATGAATTTTTGCTTGCCGGTGCGTGAACGATCTTCGGATATTGCACGTAATGTCTTGTTGTAATGCTATGTATAATGTAAGTATGACATGTATGCTATATGTATGGAAGTTATAAAGTTAATACAAGAAGGTTAATCTATGGTTGTATGGTAACGAAGAGGGAACCGGACCCTAATAATATTCGAAGAAAGGTATGGTTGTATGGTAACGAAGAGGGAACCGAACACTAATAATATTCGATGAAAGGTATGGTTGTATGGTAACGAAGAGGGAATCGAACCCTACTAATATTCGAGAACTAGGGAACCGAACGCTACTAATATTCGAGGAAAGAGGGTACCGAGCCCTAATAATACTGGAGGAAGGAGGGTACCGAGCCCTAATAATACTCGAGGAAAGAGGGTACCGAGCCCTAACAATACTCGAGGAATGTAGGGCGTAATGCTCTTTATAACGTAAGATATGAATGTAAGTAAGTATGAATGAAAGTATGAAAGTATGAATGAAAGTATATAAGTATGTATGTATTGAATGTGGTATGATTAACTAGAACTCACTCAGCGTAGCTGACTTTTAGTATGCACGCAGGTGAGTAGGATGAGGCAGCTCACTTGAGGGGACACTTGGCATTGAATAAGAGGTTGGCATTGGAAGACCCAAGACGTTTAATAGTTTATGATTAAAAGACAGTATGTTTATTAAGAAAAGTTATGGATTATTATGTATGTTTTATGAAAGTTTTATATTCCACGTATGTTTTTATTAACTCTTATTGTTAAAGAACTATGTAGATGAGTAAATCCAACACCCAGATGTGAGGCACCAGTAATGGGGCCTTACAATGGAATTGATTTTAATGAAGTCTATGCTCTCATTTTTAGGCTTGAAGAAATTAGAATTTTCTTAGCCTTTGCATCTTGGAAGGGATTCAAGGTCTACCAGTTGGATGTTAAGTCTGCTTTCCTGAATGGTAAATTGGGTGAAGAAGTCTTTTTCGGACAACCGTCGGGGTTTGTTGATCCGATTCACAAAGAAAAAGTGTACCAGATCGACAAAGCTCTTTATGGTCTACATCAAGCCCCGAGAGCTTTGTATGACACATTGTGTCAACATCTATTAGACAATAGTTTTGTTCTTGGCACCGTTGATTGTACACTCTTCACAAAGGAAGTGGATGGTCATTTGCTGATAGTCCAATTCTATATGCACGACATCATTTTTGGGTCAAAGATTTTGAGGAGGTTATGAAGTTGAAATTCGAAATGCTCGCTATCGGAGAGCTGAAGTTTTTCTTGGGATTGCAAGTCGAACAAGAGTATGATGGGATCTTTATTCACCAGAAAAAATTTGTCAATGATATCCTTGAAAAATTCAACATGGCAGACTCATCGCCGAGTAGCACTCCTATTCTGGTTAATCATTCGAATTAGTCCTGATCCCACCGGGGAGAAGGTTGATGAAACACTCTACCGTTCTATGATTGGTTCCCTCATGTATCTTAGTTCTTCTAGGCCAGACATCATGTATCCGATGTGTGTTTGTGCCCAATATAAATCCAGTCCTAGGGTTTCTCTCCTAACGTTGGTGAAGCGGATATTTTGGTATTTTAAGGGGAATCCAGGGGTCGGTCTTGGGTATCCTCAAGACGATGTATTTTAGCTAAGAGCATTTTTTATTCTGATTATGGTAGCTGCAAGCTGAACACCAAATCTACCACTGTCGGCTGTCAATTCTTTGGTAGCAGATTCGTAACATGGCAGTGTACAAAGCAGACGATTATGTCGCTATCCACCTGTGAGGCCGAATATTTAGCTGCTTCTAGCTGTTGTTCCCAAGTTTTGTGGATACAACAACAAATGCGCGACTACGGTTTGAATTTTCTTACTACTCCTATTTTTGTAGATAATATTGTTGTAATTTCCATAACTAAAAACCCGGTAAGTCACTCATAAACAAGACATAATGACATACGGTATCACTTCATCCGTGATTGTTACGAGAAGAAGTTGATTACCATAGACAAAATTCACACCGACGAACAAAAATCTGATCTTTTTACTAAAGCTTTTGATAAAAACATATTTTTGTATTTGTTGGGGCTTAATGGTATCAAGTCTATGGGCGGTGGGAAAGTGAGTGATACCGAGATTATGGATTACGACCTTTGAGTAACCGTTCACCTGGTCAAATTTTCTTTGTAAATATTTTCTTTAAATGGCTTTTGATTTTAAGGGGGGGTTTTGAAAAATACAAAAATATTGTGATTTCAGTATGTATAGAGAAAAACCCAAAATATTCAAATATAACCTTTCGATGAAAATTATGTCATTTACTCACATTTAAAGGACATATATTTGTATATGTTTGGTCCTGATATTTACTTGTAGATATTAGGGAGAGCCATTTACCTGAGAATGGAAAGTAACTGGGGCGTTTGGTAAAATTTAAAAACATTTTAAAAACTCTTAAAAGCCAAAAACATTAAAAATGTGAAAAATACAAAAACAATAGAAAATTGCTCCTCAAAATGAGTTTTTGAAGCATAAAAGGAAGATGATAGTACATTGATTGTCTTGTTCCAAATCCGGTAAATTGAAGAATAAAAGTCTATTGCTTAATTTTCAGTGTATGGGTAGGCTTTTGAACAAAAAAGTAAGGGAATAAGTGATATAAACATAAATTGACATGTTGAAAGATGGGTTAGTATTCTAGCAAATGACTTGGTAATGAAGGCAGATTTGTAATAGCCTGTCATACTCAAGCCTTATGTTTCAGTAGATCGCAAAAATAAAGTGTTAATAAAGTGTTTTAAGGGTCTAGTACACGGTCTACACTTCGATGGTGTATGGTTTTATGGCCTTCAATCCTGTATTGATGGGATGCATTAGGTTTCTAGAGCCATGAGGTCTCTATGCGGTTTTCATCAGAGTATTCAAAAGAATACTTTAAATCATGTTCAAGCAAGCGAACCCCTGATAAGTCATTAAAATTTATCGCTATGTACAAATGTACAAAATTTCACTATTGACTCGTTAAAAAATGTTAGTCATACATTGTTCCTCCCTTGCGCCCGTCTTAATACCATTAAGAAACGTGCCCCATGGGAATACAATGTATGTAAGCCGACAGGTGAAATCGTGCATACTCATCCTTGGCAAAAGAATCTTGGTGTGTTGCTTGATAACGGGGGTATACCTTGTTGTGGAAAGTTGTTGCTATTATTCCAAAAAGATCAAATTTTTAAATGTTTTGATCTACTGGTTCTGGTTTAGTCAAGTTGGGGAGATGTGGTAAAACTCAAAGTAAGCCTAAATCAAGATTAGAAACTAATCATGTTCTGATATTATGTGCTTAATTGAACCTTAATCATATCACTGATGTCTCTGAATCTTTTTTTTACAAAAGTTTAATTGGTAACTGGCTTAACATCAGACATAATAAAACTGAAAACTGTGATGGAAGAACGGATTGATCAATATGATTCCTTGCTCAACTTACAAAATATGTGTTTTCATTTTATTACTCGTTCTTAGTTTGATATATTTTTATCTTGATTACATCTTTTCATAAACCAAAAAGATTTTTGTTTCTGATTTATTTTAGACTTTGGTGAACCAGATTCGGTTCTGGATATCTAACATCGGAATCGAGAGATTGTTTTTGACAAAAATGTTTCAAAATATGAGATTTAAATGTTTAAACTAAATCAATCAAGGTCATTAACATGGACTTGGTTAAATTCTAAATTTTAATTGTCAAAAGCGTTTCAATATTTTCAAAATATTCTTCAAGGTCATTTGTTTGGACTTGATCTGGATCGTATGTGTGAAAGTTGTCATATTTTAATAGTTTGAAAATTTCAAAAGCATAAATGGTTAACATATACGGCGTATAAGTTGAGCACTTATATGGCGTATAAGTTAAAACACTCATACGGTCGTTACGTGTTTCATATATAAGGAGCTTATATGGATAAGTTCTCATTATTGTTCAAACGTATAAACTATTTGAGAACTTACACGCTGATTCCTAGATCTATTATCATCCATCCGTATAACCGTGTTTTTGATTCCTTGTTTTGCTTGTGGTTGATTCGCACACTACAAGTAGTTTTAACGGTATAAATCAATTCTTGTATACCAGATATGTGAAGGGTTTCTATCGGTGAACAGTAATTTTGAGTAAGGATGACAATTGGCTACCTTTTTAAGACACGATAATACCAAATAATCAAAAAAGTGTCGTATGTGTTTTTTTTTTATTTTCTTAGATAATGGAGATTAGTAGGCTAGACTCCATCATTTTCCCTTGCTGGTACACAAAACTTAAAACTGTTTTATAGTCATGGGATATAAAGTAGCTAAAGGAGTCGTATTTGTGTTTGATATTTCTGTCATGTGCGTCGCTTCTTACCTGTTAAACCTGTTAAGACACGAATTGTCAGCCCTAATTTTGAGATTTGGACTTAATTGCACTTAATTGTAAGTGTATTCATAGGGGTTTGGTTCATTTGTGATTAATGATGTTACTCTGAACCTATTAGACCAAAAAATCCATGTCCATTGTTGTCTGATTTATTCAATTGATGTTTAACCTAGATTGTCTGTCGAAACGCATAAATATGTTGAATACTTATACGACGTATAAGATCAAACTACTTATCCGTTCATATTCTTATCCATTCATATACTTATACGTTAATTGATCTTATACGGATGTTACATCTTATATGGTTGTATACATATACGGATGTTGCATCTTATACGGATGTATACATATACGGATTGCACTTATATGTTAATGGGGTTACACGTTAAATTAGACTTATACGTTAATGGACCTTATACGTTAATGGACCTTATACGTTAATGAACCTTATAAGTTAATGGACCTTATACGTTAATGATAGACCTTATACTTGAATTCTATAAAATTGTTATGAAATTTACTAACATGTTATCTGTTTGTTTGATTGTGTATGTGCAGATGGTGAGAATCAAGGATGTTGATGCGAACAATAAAATATGTTCTTTTCTTGATGGTTCTGATGACAAGATGGAACCGTTTCGAGTCATTTTGCCATTCTTCGAGAGATCAAGGATCTTTAAAGCGATCACAGCAAACACTGTAATTATCAAAGAGTTGATTGCTGAATTTTGGAATAATGAAAAACTTGAAGAGGAATGCATAAAATATGTGGTTAAATAGAAGGAGATTATAGTGTTTGAGCAAGTATTTAGATATGTTTTGGAACTTGGAGATGAATCTACTGATCCTACATCATTAGACGAACGAATGGTGAAAGATTGTTTTCTAAGGATGGGGTATCAGAATGAATTGGACAAAGGATTTTTGAAGACTGGGTTATCAAGGCCTTAAAAGTTTTTGGTACATGAGATAGTTCACTGCTTTGGGCACAGGAAGGATAGATATGAAGAAATTCTTGATTAACATATGTGCATGATGATGGCTTTAAGCTTGAACTTAAAGTATAACTTTTCCAAAGTTAACTTTGAGCACATGAAGCTTTATTTTGACAACAAATGGTTGACGTATCCAAGATTTATTCAGCTGATTATTGATCACATTTCCTGGTATTGATAAGTATGGGGAGGTGATGAAGCTAGCTCACATGTCTCTCACTGGGTGTGATAAGCTGAAGACTTACATGAAAAAGGATGAGGATCAAATTCCTAAATTCGGACCTTTATTTGGACATTTGTTGAATCCTGATTATGTGGCTTCTTCTAATAATCAGTGGAGAAAGGATGATAGTGACTCTGACAGGGAAAATGAAAATGTAAGAATGCAAGGTTATTGTAAGGCCCCGTTACCGATTCCCTACATTGGATGTTGGATTTACTCATAAACGCAGTTCTAAATATCAGAGTTAATAAAAACTTTATGTGGAATATAAATCTTTCATAAAACATCGTATATCAAATCATAAACATGTCTTAAAACATTCCCATTGTCTTTCAAAATCAAAACATAACTTATAAAACATAACATGTCTTCAGATGCCAAACTCTTATTCTTCTGCCATGTGTCCCCGCTCAAGACAGCTGTCTCATTCTACTCGCCTGCGTGCATACCAAAAGTCAGCTACGCTGAGTGAGTTCTAGTTAATCGTACAACATACAACACATTTATAACTACATACTTTCATACTTTCTTTTATAATGTCCTTACTTGCCTTCGTACTTTCTTTCTTTCATTTTCATACCTTACGTTTTAAAGAGCATTTCGCTCTATAACCTTTGCATATATTATTAGGGTATGCAACCCCTTAACCTTCACATATATTATTAGGGTATGCAACCCTTTAACCTTCACATATATTATTAGGGTATGCAACCCTTTAACCTTCGCATATATTATTAGGGTATGCAACCCTTTAACCTTACCTTACCTTTCATTATCATCACCATTATCATATCCATACATTTAATGTCATACATATCATAGTCGTACATACTTCTTTATTCACATACACATAACATACATACTACATTATACTTGCCTTAACGATACGTGAAATACCCGAAGGTCGTTCACGTACTGTCAAGCATTCATTCATAACTATCACATTTTTCATTAAGACATACACTTACCATTTAAGGTAAGTGTATTAACATTCACATCGGGTATGCACACAGCCCCGAAAACATAACAAGGAGGTGGGGCTAGAAACTCACCTGAATGCGGTTACGTTCACCGTTAATGGTAATCCCTTTCCTTAGCTGTGCACGACTAACTGTATAACAATTACATGTATCAATTACTATCACTACCATATCGTTTTTCTAGTTTAATTATTACCCTCAACGAACGGGGATCCGGGAGCAGCGCCCCTAGCGGAGTCCAAGGGGCAGAGCCCCTGGCTGGTGCTAAGCTAGTTCGTTAACTGGTTCGCTAGCAGATTCCTGATTTTAGTTCGTTGCCTAGTTCGTTATCATAGTATAACGAATGGATAGATTTGTTATCCATTTACACGAATGAGTCCCATTCGTTATGTACGCGTAACGAATTGAACTTCCTTAACGAACTACCAACAGTTCTTATCTAGATCTTTGATTATTGGGTCAAAGTCAAAATCGTTTGAACAAGAACAGTCAACAGATCTCATATTTGCAATTAATCCTCATTTCTTGATGAAACAACACGAATAGGGTATCAATGAGCTCGTTATACCAGCGCCTACAAACCCTAGGTGTCAAATCGTCCAAACAATCGCGTTTAAAGGGTGCGATTGAGCATATATATATATATACGGCTCATTTATACAATAATCAAACCATCAAATGTTAACCAATTTCAGTAAGAATCATCATGTTTGATTCGTTTTTCCCATATGTATACAATTCTAAGATTACCCAATTGAATCCGGACCTAAACGAACGATTTCTAATTATAAACGTACCTTAAACGAGTCGGTATATGAACACGATTAAGACTTGATGTTGTTTTGGTCCGTCACAACGCTCCAGCACCAACAGGCTAGGGTTTTCACCTTCGGGTCTTGTTTCGGGTTTGTGTGTGTTTTCCAAGGTGTAGGCTATGGTGTAGAGTTGGATAGAAATGGAAAGGTTAGGGTTTAAGGGGTATTTATACTCCCTTAAGCGCATGGACCTAAGGCCCATTCCATTTCTTATTTCATCTTCTAAAGTCCAAGCCCACCTTCTATAAGTTTATTTATTTAAACCGATATACGACACATTATAAAACAAACGAAATTTATTTTATTAATTCTTATCAAAAGTAGGATGTTACAGTTATGTTGCTTTGGGAGGAAAATGGGTTGTGAAAGCTGAGGATGCTGAAACTGAAAGTTCTCAAAAGAATAAACAGAAATATAAGCTTGTGGTTAAAACTGAGGTTGTTACACCTCCAACTCCTATTCAAGCTCAACAAGAACCAGTTGTTGATAAACTAGTTAATGATGAAGAAACAGAGTCTTGTAATGATGTTCCTAAGAAAGTATTAGATGATCCTTGAGAAATGCATGATTATCTTAAGGAATGAAGAACAAAGAAAAAATTTGAGGATGACGATGACACATATGTTCCTGAAGAAAGTCAAACTAAGAAGAAGAAACGGGTTAAACATATGGTAAAGAGGTCTGTGATTGATAGATGCTTGGTTGATGAGCCTGATGATGAAATTGGTCAAGGAACTTTTGTTGATTAAACTCCTGAGGTGGTCAAAGCACCTGAATCTGAGAAAGTACCTTAAATTGAGAAAACACAGGAGTTTGAGGTGAATTTGGATGATTCCATTAATCATTTATTAAAGAATCCAAAGTTTACACCAAAAGTTGAAGAGGTTGTACATCAAGAAATACTGAAAGTTAATCCCAAAGTTTCTCAAACATCTTATCCTAAAGTCTCGCAACATCTTATCCTAAGTTAGTTGTAAAGATGTTGGGTTGTTGAAAGAAAGGGTTGCAAATCAATATGTGAAGATTAATAGTCTGGTTGATGAAAACGCTCGTCTACGAGCTGATAACATTGTTATCAAGAAGAGGTTGGATGAAAGTGAACAAAAAAGGAAACTATCTGACGATTTGCGTGTAGAACACATGAAATACTTTGTTATTGAGTAGAAATTGGGTATACATTTAAACTCTGAGGTTGATAGAGCAGAAGCTGGAAACACCGTGTTTGAAAGGGTGTATAGTGGAGATATTGGTGTAGCAGAGGCATCTTTTCGTGTAAGATATGACTTGGAAAAGGCTGCTGACAAAGACAGATCAAAAATCGAAGAGCCTATTATTGAAAAAGTGGTTGAAGCTTCAGTGCAAGCTGGTGAGTCTAGTTATATGGATGTAACAGTTACTGAGCCAATTGTTGAACCTGTTGAACAACCAATTCTTGTTGAGGATGATGTAAAGATTGTTGATGATGAAATGTTAGATTTTGGTGATACTGATAATGATAATTTTTATTACTTGGATGATGATGACATACCGCAAGGTGGTGCTGGTTCGGTTGCTGGAATGGCTGATAAGAAATTTGAGCATGTTGGCGGTGATGTTCAAATATATAATCCACCATAAGAATCAAAATCTGAAAGTGCACCGACTGATAAAACTGTGGAGGAGTTAGAAGATTTGATTACTTATAATTTCCATGTTACAAATATGGAAGATGAACTGAAAGAGGGGGAGATTCCAGTTGATTAAACTGCTTTGGCGAAAATGTTAAAAGTATCAATGGATGACTTGACGTTTGACTTAAAAAAAGATATTCCTGAACCCGATATTAATGATGATTGGTTAAATTCTGATGTCGAGTTTATGGATAAACAAGAAGCTGTCAAGTACGTGGGAGAACAAGAAGAGTTTGATACTTTTGATGAAGTGTTTGATGAGGAGATAGAGATGGATTCAAATCCAAATAAACAAGCTAAAAACTTTAGTGAAGAAGAGATAAAGAGTTGGTTTCTTGATCATGTTGAAATTCCAAAGAAATTTTTATACTAATCCTGTCAAGTATTATGAGAAGACTGGAAAAGATACGACAATGGGAAAATGTTTGAGTATTGCGTATTTGAGTAAAATCAAGAAGATTGGGATTCGAAGATTATTTGGAGAACAATACTTCAATAATTTGATGTAATTGAAAAAGTCTATCGTGGTTTGATGCGTACGATATTTTTATACATTATGACGGTATAAACCAAAGAGTGGTCCGGTGAACTTGATTTTGGAGTTTATGGTGAGGGAAGCTAAACATGGTTTCAAGTAATAGACACCTCAGTTACCTAAGATGTTCAAATCGAGAAATCGTAAAAATCCTGAAGGAGAGTTGATTAGAACTTTGAGGTATACAAGGCCTGATTCGCTTCACGTTATCCTGTTGTACCCAGTGGAATAGAATTTTCATCCTTACTTCGTTTGTTGGTCTTATTTGGCGTTGACTGGTGAAGCGAGCATATTTGGATCGTGGGAATGAAAAGTATGATATGATTAGAGTATATGATCCAATGTGGTTGATTAATTTTTCATGGAAAGATATTGAGATACTGCACGAGAACAAGATTCAATGTAATGACGAGAAAGCAAAAACTCAAGCAAACCAGTTTCAAAAGGTTGTGGATTTATGCTTTGATAAAAAAAATACATTCTGGTAGAGCATGGGAGACCAATTGGATGGCGGTTAGTGAAGAGCAAGCGACGTTTGAAGCTGAATTGGAAGCTAATCTTAAAGATCGAGTTATGGAGGCTTCTTCGAATATATTTCAATATAAAGACATGGGTGTGTCCAGGCCTACAACTCAACAAGGATCTACAAAGCCATCGTTTGAGGAAGAAGAGAAGGAATATCGAAAGAGAGGTTTTGGTATGGATTGAAGACCTTGCAATATCAAAGGGGGAGTATGTTAGAGCATTAATGTCTAATGCTAGGTCTAGTGGGCTAATAATGTCATTTGTATGATTGTAAGGGGCTGAATTGTCATTATTTGAGAATATGTAAAGTGTAGAGCATAAGGTAGTGGCGTATATATGGTGACTAAACCTTATATGCTGTCATTGTAGATAGTATAAATAGGCTTTTCATGTTTAATCTTGTAAAGTTGACATTCTGATCAGTTTTGTACTCTCATTTTTATATCAATATATTGAAGCTTATGAGTGATTGTGTTGTAACACCTTTATGATATAATTCCGCTATATCGTATAGTAAAGTAAATACATGTTATTTGATTCATATCATATCGTTTATACACGTACATGATGTTGTGCATGATGAGGATCATGATATTACAAGGGAATTCTTAAGGAATTTCCCAAAAATAAAAGACAATCTAATTTTTAAAAAAAATCTTTGAAGGTTGAGGCATAGCCTCGGAGCTGTATGTGTATGCATAACAGTACAATAATAAATAATAAGTAATTAATTATCTAAGAAAGCTGTAAACAATTAATTCGAACACATAAGGAAAATAGATAATCACGTATGGGGCTCCTAAGCATGTTACTAAGGCACCACTAACGACCTATTTTAAACCTGGCTCTGATACCAATCTATCACATCCCAACCTATGGCGAAAATTCCGGAGCGTGAACTTATTGCTCATAGCTCTCAAGGTACTATCATGGAATAATGGAAATTTCAATATCTATTAAGTAAAATTCAACAATATATTCCATACAATATCTAAAAAGACAAATAGTTCACCAAACAAACATAAATCATGAAACAAATGTCTTGTATAATTTCTCTATCTTTATTTGTAAGTGTTCTTCCAAAACTTGAACTAACTTCACATCACACGATGACCTGCATATGCGTTAAAAATAAAGTAGACTTGTCAACACAAGGTTGAGTGAGCATCACACCAGTTTTAATGTATATATAATAGAATAATATATATTTCAACAAGACAAATGAGATAAGCAATTCAACTCAGTGAGCAAAATAAATGAGATGTCGAAAAGCATGATGGCTATTACGACTGTCGTATGATCATACTATCTTGATTTTATGCTGAACCTCTCTAAGTGCGGTTCACATAAAGAAAATAAGCACATAACAAGTAAGGTACAAATCGTTAAACACAAGTTACAATAGTTGCAGTTTGTGTATTAAATAGTTGGGAAATAAATATTAAACGCATATGTCCCTAAAACGGTAAAAATAAGTAAAATAGGGGAATGTGATACTCACCTCAATAAACGAGCAAAGGTGAAAAGGGAATATTAAGAATGATGATTCGTGGAAATCACACGTCGACGATAAAGCCTATAAATGAAGATAGAATGCAGATACGCTAGTTGATGAACTAGATCGGATGAGAGTTCGATAAAATTATATTAGATAGAAATACATCTTTTATAATTAAATAATTGTAAAAATAAGTTTACTTTATTAATATATTAAAACAAATGATATTATATATATATATATACATATGACGAACTTTTAATAAGTATTATGGTCGGTTTTATAAAAGGACTATTTATTTAGTTATTATTAGAGTATATAAACGAGTTAAAGATACGATTTTAATATGATTTTAAAAAAAAAATATACAAAGGTATATAAAAACGGTTTCAAACAACATACCACGATAACACCATTGTATCTTGTTGGCCTTCGAAAGGGTATATTAATTTGTATTAATAAAGTTAATATAAAGAAATTGTGTATCTAAATATAAAAATAAAAACATAAACAAACTGGGTAGCCAGGGGATCGGACCTGCGCCACCCCGGCTCAAGGCATCACCATGCCAGCCATGTGTGCTGGTGTGTTTGTTTGATGTAAAAACCATATTATTAATACATAAACAGAACAGAAGAAAACCCCATTTGATTATGAACCCTAATATTAACTATTTACTCAAACCACGATTGTTAATCAGTTTTGTGTTAGGGTTTATGTTAACAGATCAAATGATATTACTAAACAGAGCTTAATTACCTCAAATAATGATCTGAGATAGGTTAATTGTTGTAACGATTCCGGCAAATCCAGGTACACCCTAGCCGGTATATACTATTTACGTGTCATTTAAATATTGATTATATGAGTTATAGTACGTATATACGAGTATATATGATTCATAGTACGAATCATACTCGATTATATAGTGAATCGTATTGGAATTACAATTAACCAATGAACGATTATTGAAACCCGAACGAATCGGGAATTACATTATAGACGATGTATATAATGTTTAGTGATATTTACGAAGTATTAATGCTTCGGGATAGGTGAATTATAGCACAGAAAAAGGATTTCGATTTAATGGTACGTCGGTACGCTGAACGAAACCTTTAACACCAAACCAAGCAAGAGACGATCAATCAAGCCGAAAAAGATGCGTAATTATTAATAATATGATGTTTTAATGTCATGGGTTAAGTTTTTAAAGTTTTTAAATCAGTTTTATGTAAATTTCATTTTAACCCGAAAAAACGACCATTTTAGGCTCGTTTTAAGCCGAATTACGAGTTTAAACGAGAAACGAACTGAACCAGACTATCCACAACATTATCCGGATTGTGTAATCCAAATGTGTGGCTAATATTGAACTTGTGGGCCCCCCCACACCACCTTTAGGCCGGCCCCTTTACACACACACACACATCACATTTTCTTTTTTTCTAAATTATCCAACTCCAAATCCTCTCAACATTCATCTTCATTCATCCAATTTCCTTTGATTTCTACCAAAATCTCCAAGGTATATACATGTTTTGATGCTTAATTCTTGTTTATAACTCTATAATCTTGAGAAAAGGAGGTTTTCATATGAAAAATGGGTGAAAACCCGAGATGAAACCGATTCTCGTGTGATCAAGGGATGTATACAAGTTATACAAGGGATATTGATCCAAGTAATTAGTCAAAAGTGTTTAGAATAAAATTTTACGGTTGAAATCTTGTAAAAATGAATTTCTATGTGAAAGACGGGTGAAAACCCGAGATGAAACCGACTCTTGCATGATCAAGAGATGTATACATGTTATACAAGGGATCTTGGTCCAAGAAATGAGTAAAAAGAGTCGAGAACGGATTTTTACGGTTAAAACCTTTGTTTTTACATAAAAACCGACACTATGAAAGAAATGGTTTGATTGTTGGTATAGTTTGCTTGGTATAGTGTTATTGTGCTTGTAAGTGTTGTGTCTAGCGGCTAGCAAAGGCTAGAAACCGAGATCCTTGCGATCTAAAGCTAGAAAACACAAGAAAGTTCGGTTTTCGTGTGGTTATGAAATTTGGACAGATTGTAGCACGCTTAGAGTCGGGTCACGAAATTTCACAGAGATGATCTACACATGAAAATAAGAGATCTGTGAATTTTTGGTAATTTTTGGATAAAAGATGAATATTTGGTGAATTTAATGCTCGGTTTTGGCCAAAAATAGTGAAAAATAGCTAAACGGGTAATTATTTGTGCTAAAAAGAACGTAAAAACAAATATTCAAAGCTTAAAATGTGTAAACCGGCAAAGTTCGCATAAGCGAGCTGACTGGTACACGAAAACTTTAAAAATGGACTATTTTCATAAATCTAAGTAAATTAAGTAAAAATAAATCATCCGAAAATAATTCGGATGATTTGGGTAATTTTACCCGATTTTACTGTTTCCGGCACCTAAATGACGGAAACGGGCCCCGCGGCCAAGCGGGGTGTCAAACCGAGCTCTAATTTCATCACTTTAACTAAAATAGCATCCAAACACCATTTTTGGGTCGGGTGTGGCCCAAACTCATTTTTGAAACTAAAAACGGATAACCGTGCTAGGCACGCAAATCAAGGAAATCATAAAAATGATAATTTTGACCGTCAGACTCTAAGCAATGTCACAATCTGAGTTCTTAGAAGTGTCACGGGGTTAACGTTGTCCCCGAATCGAGTACAGTACTGGGTTAACAATGTACCCAGATGTACCGATTGATACGTATTTAAGTTATGGGAATTATATAGTAACGACTAGATATTATATTACAGATCCAGGCACGTAGCTGTTCATTATATTACCCACCGACTCACAAAAAGGTGTGTTTTCACGAGCCCCTTTTAATGAATTGTTTCAATTATATTTTCCCGGGGCGGAAAACATGTCTTATTTAAAGTATTTAAGTACATACCGATCGTATGGAAATACTTGTATATTTATATATATATGGTCTGATGCACAGAATATATAAAATGTTTATCATGTGTTATTGTTCTGGGGTAACATAGTTCCCAGGGGTTATTATTGTTCTGGGGTAACATAGTTCCCAGGGGTTATTATTGTTCTGGGGTAACATAGTTCCCAGGGGTTATTATTGTTCTGGGGTAACATAGTTCCCAGGGGTATTTATTGTTCTGGGGTAACGTAGTTCCCAGGGGTTATTATTGTTCTGGGGTAACATAGTTCCCAGGGGTTATTATTGTTCTGGGGTAACATAGTTCCCAGGGGTATTTATTGTTCTGGGGTAACATAGTTCCCAGGGGTTATTATTGTTCTGGGGTAACATAGTTCCCAGAAAGTTAATGGAAATGTTCTGGGGTAACATAGTTCCCAGCATGATTATATTGCTAATAAATGACTATTAAAATGATTTGTCAGTGTTTATTTAAATTAGTGAAACTCACCAACTATTCGTAGTTGACCCGTTTTCTTTACATGTTTTCTAGGTATGCCCAAGTTGGAATGATTGATATGTGCTTAACTATCTGTGCTACCTGTTGGAAGCTTGCTGCTCTATGTTTTGTAATGAATTTATTAATGTCTTATCGGTAAAATATGTGTGTAACACCTAGACAGTAACGAAACTCGCAACAATGTAATATGTTATAAATTAATGTAGTGGTGTTTTCCTTATAAGCAATGCTGTTGATATCAGATGTGTCTGTTGCATCCCGTGTACGTTTCCGCTGCGGTTACGGGGTGTTACAGAACTTGGTATCAGAGCCATTGGTTATAAAGAATTAGGATGTCTGAAAGAGATACCTAAAATATAACCAGTAGCTCAAGTATTATAGGATCTGAATATCAACTAATAATATATTGTGACGAGATCGGGATGAACTTGGATGGACAAGTGGGTTATTATGGTCCGGAACATAATAACAGACTTGTCTGCACGAGGGAATTCAGGGGAAGTCACGGGGAATTTAAATAGGTAAAATTGGCAACATATGTGTAAACATATGATAATATTATTATGTGGTAAAATTGTATAAGTAAGTGCATGTTAATTTGATTATGAATTACACTATGAAAAGGGACTATATGTTTGTTAACTTGTGTGCAGGTAAAAATGGCAAGAACACCTAGTGTGTCGACGGAAGAGGACCCGGAAGAGGTCAATTCCGGGGCCTCTGGAAGCCCAAGTGTAGCACCCAGCTCCGAGCCTTCAGAGGCTAGTCATAGTACTTCTAGACAGACCACCCCAGCTAGGAGTGCTAGTTTACCCTCCCCTGCTAGGGTTACCAGGTCTCCTACCCCGCCCGCACCACAGACCGCCCCGATTCCCCCCAGACACGGTCCCCGCCTCACGGCGCGGATCAGTGCCCCGTATGTTCCTCCCACTGTTACCCCACCCAGATCCACTTACCATAGGGGCGAGTCCTCCCGCCCCCAGCCCGAGCCTGCGACCCTACCTGTGTGGGGTCTTCCGAGGCAGGAACGGGACTTGGCGGCTTGGCTACGTGTTCTCACCGAACAGGTGAACGAGCACTCTGCCGCCCTGGTCGTGGGGGTACAAAGGCGGGCGTACCTCAGGGACAGCATACTGGACCACCAGTATGCTATTAACCAGTTAAAGAGGGAGTGCTCATACTCCCACTGGTTGATCGGCCAGATGGAAACCCGAATGCGGGTTATGGTGGCGGTGTTGGTGGTGCTGGTGGCGGTGTTGGTGGGGTTGGTTTACCACCATGTGTAGATGTGTTAGATGGTAGAATCTTGAACCGCTTTTTGATACTCCATGTGAGCAGTTAGTGGTGATGCTAACATGGAGTGAATCTTGTTTAGTGATGATACAACCACTGGCCCATAGGGGGTCTCTTTTAGGGCATATCATTATCGATACTTTTGGGTATCATTCAAGCACTGACCCATTGCGGGTTATGTCAAGGATGATACCAACGTAGGCCCATTGTATTAAAACTTAGTTATGTAATGATGTCTGGGAAGTATGTAAACGGATGTTGTGTAATATGTACTAATGTTTATTAATGTATGGAATGTGTTTTGTGTTTCATGATTTGGAATGGTATTAATTATATGTGTTTTCTTGATGTTGTGTAGAATGGCACCGAAACGATCAACGAAAATATCGGAAGTAGATGTGAGCCGTTTGATTGCTCAACAGTTGGAGGCGGCGATACCGGATATAGTATCGCGCATCGCCGCCAGTATTAATAATTCGTCTAATCTAACCCCTCCTAGCAATCAAACGCCCATAAATAATGGCGGGGAACATAATGCTAATCCTCCACCTACCGATAACACGATTCCGAGTAATGACGCACCGCCTACGGTGGTCGCTACCGACAGTAATGGCCCTATACCTACTGTAGAGACCAACCGCACTGGATCATCCAGGGGTTGTTCGATCAAGGACTTTATGTTATGCAAGCCTTTAGAGTTTAACGGGTCGGAAGGACCGAATGGGTTAGTGAAATGGTTAGAGAAAATAGAGTCAGTGGTGAATATCAGCAACTGTCCCGAGGATTGTGTCGTTAAGTACGCCACCTGTACGTTCACAGACCATGCCTTGACATGGTGGAACACCATAGTACAGACTCGAGGTCAGGCGGCGACAAACCGCATGACCTGGGCAGAGCTTAAGGATCTTGTTTTGAAACATTTCTGCCCAAAGAATGAATTGCAGAAACTGGAACATGAGTTGTGGAACCTAGAGATGCATGGGGCGGACCACTTGGGATATACCAACCGGTTTAATGAACTGTCACGATTAGTGCCGTGGTTGGTCACCCCAGAGTCAAAGAGGGTGGAACGTTATATTTGGGGACTTACTCCAGTAGTGAGGAGTATAGTTAACGCGGGAGGGCACCAGACGTATGAGGGTGCAGTGACACAGGCTGGTATTGTCACGTATGATTTCTTAAGGAGCGGATCGATAAAGGCGACAGGAGAGTCGGCTGGGGGAAAGCGAGGTACGTATGACAATAGGATCCGAGAGAAACAGCAAGGTAAGCGTGCTAGACCCACTGCCCAGAACTACGCCATGACTAGTTCGGGCGGAAGGCATGAACCGCAGAGGGGAACGTTTCCTAAATGTGGGAAATGTGGTTACCACCATAGTGGCGTGTGCAGAGAGGTGGTGTGCCACCGGTGTGGCAGGATTGGACACTACGCACCAAATTGTAAGACAAATCTGAACAACCTGAACCGTCAACCGCAACCTATTCGTGCGCAACCATTTAGAACTCAACCAGCCCGACTGCAGAACCCGCAAGGAAACCAGATGGTGACCACTAGCCGTGCTTGCTACGAATGCGGCAGCACGGATCACTTCAAAAGGAACTGCCCGAAACTGAATCAGGGAGGAAACGGGAGACAACTCGCGGGTCAGCCATCGTCGTCCAATCCGGCGCGAGGCCGAGCATTTGTGATCGGAGCGAACGAGGCGCGCCAGGACCCCAGCGTAGTGACAGGTACCTTCCTCGTCTCTGATCATTACGCTTCTGTATTATTTGATACAGGCGCCGATAGAAGTTTTGTCTCCGTTAGATTCCTTTCGATAGCAAACCTTCCTATTGGTGAAACCATAGAACCTTACACCGTAGAGGTCGCTAACGGTAAAACCATGATAGTTAATCGGATTGTTCGGAATTGCCCTTTTATTCTGAGCGAACAATCCTTCCTGATTGACTTGTTACCGGTAGAATTGGGTAGTTTTGACGTGATAGTGGGAATGGATTGGTTGGCACGTAATAGGGTAGAAATAAACTGTGAAAAGAAAACCGTCAAGATCCGGGTGTCGGATGACGAGGAGGTATTAGTGCAGGGAGAAAAATCCGGCACCATGATACCATTTATATCCCACCTCAAGGTGTTGAAATATATACGTCAGGGATGTGTGGCGTATCTAGCGAGCCTGACGGCCGCTGATTCTGAGGAAAAACGGGTGGACGATATTCCCGTGGTACGCGAATTTCCACAAGTTTTTCCAGAGGAACTTCCTGGATTACCGCCAACCCGACAGGTCGAATTCAGAATCGATCTGTTACCACAAGCTGGCCCTGTTGCTAAGGCCCCTTACAGACTTGCACCGTCCGAGATGCAAGAATTATCCAACCAGTTGCAGGAATTGTTGGATAAGGGATTTATTCGTCCCAGCTATTCCCCGTGGGGTGCACCTGTACTATTTGTGAAAAAGAAGGACGGAAGCCTTCGAATGTGCATTGACTACAGGGAATTGAATAAGTTAACCATCAAAAATAGGTATCCTCTTCCCCGAATCGATGATTTGTTCGACCAACTACAAGGTGCGAGCTATTTCTCAAAGATTGATCTTAGATCGGGATACCACCAAGTTAAAATTCAGGAGGAGGATATCCCAAAAACCGCGTTTCGGACTCGCTACGGCCACTATGAATTTTTAGTTATGCCTTTTGGACTAACAAATGCGCCAGCGGTGTTCATGGATCTCATGAACCGAGTCTGTAAACCCTATCTCGACAAATTCGTCATTGTATTTATTGACGATATTTTGATATACTCGAAGAGTAAAGAAGAGCACGAGCAACACTTAAAGTTAGTACTAGAGCTCCTGAATCAGGAGAAGTTATATGCAAAATTCTCCAAGTGTAACTTCTGGTTACAAGAGGTGCAATTCCTCGGTCACGTTATAAACCACCAAGGAATACACGTTGATCCGAGTAAGGTTGAAGCAATTAAGAGTTGGCAAGCGCCTAAATCTCCAAAGGAAATCCGCCAATTCTTAGGCTTAGCTGGATACTATCGTCGATTTATAGAGAACTTTTCCAGCATCGCCCAACCTTTAACCCTCCTGACTCAAAAGGATCGGAAGTATGAATGGGGTGAAGAGCAGGAAACGGCGTTTCAAACGCTAAAACAAAGATTGTGCCAAGCGCCAATCTTAAGTCTCCCCGACGGAGACGATGGATTTGTTGTATATTGTGACGCATCCCGTAAAGGGTTAGGATGCGTGTTGATGCAAAATAAAAAGGTCATAGCCTATGCGTCTCGACAGTTGAAAGTTCATGAGAAAAACTACACTACTCATGACTTGGAACTGGGAGCAGTCATCTTTGCACTTAAAATCTGGAGACACTACCTCTACGGTACAAAGTGCACCATCTTCACTGATCATAAAAGTTTGCAGCACATATTCGATCAGAAAGAACTGAATATGAGACAACGAAGGTGGGTCGAGTTACTAAGTGACTATGACTGTGACATCCGATATCACCCCGGCAAGGCTAACGTTGTAGCCGATGCCTTGAGTAGGAAAGATCGAGTTAAGCCACTACGCGTGCGAGCGTTGGGAATGGTAGTCCAATCGAGCCTTTCGGATTTGATTCGAGTCGCTCAACGCGAGGCTTTGAAAGAGGACCAATTGGATAAAGAAGGACTTTACGGGAGTGAGAAGAATTTCGAACAGCGTGTGGACGGAATTCTCTATTTCAAAAATCGGATTTGGATCCCGACCCTCCATGACCTTCGTGATTTGATCATGGATGAAGCGCATAAATCGAAATATTCCATACATCCGGGATCGGATAAGATGTATAAGGATGTGAAGGAGTTCTACTGGTGGCCGGGTATGAAAAAGGATATAGCCACCTACGTCGGCAAGTGTACGACGTGTGCGAGGGTTAAGGCGGAACACCAGAAACCCTCGGGGATGTTACAATAACCGGAGATTCCCGAATGGAAATGGGAGCAAATCACAATGGATTTCGTGACACACCTCCCTAAGACATCCAGGGGACATGATGCAATTTGGGTAATCGTGGATAGATTAACCAAATCGGCACATTTTATTCCGATTAGAAACAATTATAACACCGAGAGACTTGCGCAAATTTATATAAATGAAATAGTGTCTCGTCATGGCATCCCCATCTCGATCATCTCCGATAGGGATAGCCATTTCACCTCCAAACTTTGGCAAGCTGTTCAAGAAGCATTGGGAACACGTATTGACCTAAGCACGGCTTACCACCCTCAGACCGATGGTCAGTCTGAGAGGACCATTCAAACTTTGGAGGATTTGCTTCGTGCCTGCGTACTGGACTTTAAGGGAAATTGGGATCAACATCTCCCACTCGTTGAATTTTCCTATAATAACAGTTACCATAGCAGTATAAAGGCAGCACCTTATGAAGCATTGTATGGGCGGAAGTGCCGATCACCACTTTGCTGGTCTGAAGTGGGTGACTCGCAGGTCATTAGATCGGATCTGGTCCAGGAGACGACCAGCAAGATTCTTGAAATTAAGAACAACCTGAAAGCCGCGCGGGATCGGCAGAAGAGTTATGCCGATACCCGTCGAAAACCGTTGTCATTTGAGAAGGGTGAAAAGGTATATTTGAAAGTATCACCCTGGAAAGGAGTGGTCAGATTTGGAAAGGCGGGGAAGTTGGCCCCTAGATACATTGGACCATTCAACATCACTGCAAAGATCGGTCCGGTAGCTTACCGACTAGAACTGCCTGAGGAACTAAGTGCAGTTCATAACGTGTTTCATGTGTCAAACTTGAAAAGATGTCTGGCGGATGAGACATCGGTGTTACCCTTAGAGGGTGTTCAAATAAGTGATAGACTCAACTTCGTAGAGGAGCCCATCGAAATAGTGGACGGTAAGATCAAGCAACTTAGACACAATAAGATCTCGTTGGTCAAAGTTAGATGGAATTCGCAACGAGGCCCAGAATTTACTTGGGAACGAAAGGATGAATTTCGGAAGAAATACCCCCACCTATTTCCTCAAAAGGAAGTAGTTGACGTGTAAAATTTCGAGGACGAAATTTTTATAACGGGGGGAGAATGTAACGATTCCGGCAAATCCAGGTATACCCTAGCCGGTATATACTATTTACGTGTCATTTAAATATTGATTATATGAGTTATAGTACGTATATACGAGTATATATGATTCATAGTACGAATCATACTCGATTATATAGTGAATCGTATTGGAATTACAATTAACCAATGAACGATTATTGAAACCCGAACGAATCGGGAATTACATTATAGACGATGTATATAATGTTTAGTGATATTTACGAAGTATTAATGCTTCGGGATAGGTGAATTATAGCACAGAAAAAGGATTTCGATTTAATGGTACGTCGGTACGCTGAACGAAACCTTTAACACCAAACCAAGCAAGAGACGATCAATCAAGCCGAAAAAGATGCGTAATTATTAATAATATGATGTTTTAATGTCATGGGTTAAGTTTTTAAAGTTTTTAAATCAGTTTTATGTAAATTTCATTTTAACCCGAAAAACGACCATTTTAGGCTCGTTTTAAGCCGAATTACGAGTTTAAACGAGAAACGAACTGAACCAGACTATCCACAACATTATCCGGATTGTGTAATCCAAATGTGTGGCTAATATTGAACTTGTGGGGCCCCCCCCCCACACCACCTTTAGGCCGGCCCCTTTACACACACACACACATCACATTTTCTTTTTTTCTAAATTATCCAACTCCAAATCCTCTCAACATTCATCTTCATTCATCCAATTTCCTTTGATTTCTACCAAAATCTCCAAGGTATATACATGTTTTGATGCTTGATTCTTGTTTATAACTCTATAATCTTGAGAAAAGGAGGTTTTCATATGAAAAATGGGTGAAAACCCGAGATGAAACCGATTCTCGTGTGATCAAGGGATGTATACAAGTTATACAAGGGATCTTGATCCAAGTAATTAGTCAAAAGTGTTTAGAATAAAATTTTACGGTTGAAATCTTGTAAAAATGAATTTCTATGTGAAAGACGGGTGAAAACCCGAGATGAAACCGACTCTTGCATGATCAAGAGATGTATACATGTTATACAAGGGATCTTGGTCCAAGAAATGAGTAAAAAGAGTCGAGAACGGATTTTTACGGTTAAAACCTTTGTTTTTACATAAAAACCGACACTATGAAAGAAATGGTTTGATTGTTGGTATAGTTTGCTTGGTATAGTGTTATTGTGCTTGTAAGTGTTGTGTCTAGCGGCTAGCAAAGGCTAGAAACCGAGATCCTTGCGATCTAAAGCTAGAAAACACAAGAAAGTTCGGTTTTCGTGTGGTTATGAAATTTGGACAGATTGTAGCACGCTTAGAGTCGGGTCACGAAATTTCACAGAGATGATCTACACATGAAAATAAGAGATCTGTGAATTTTTGGTAATTTTTGGATAAAAGATGAATATTTGGTGAATTTAATGCTCGGTTTTGGCCAAAAATAGTGAAAAATAGCTAAACGGGTAATTATTTGTGCTAAAAAGAACGTAAAAACAAATATTCAAAGCTTAAAATGTGTAAACCAGCAAAGTTCGCATAAGCGAGCTGACTGGTACACGAAAACTTTAAAAATGGACTATTTTCATAAATCTAAGTAAATTAAGTAAAAATAAATCATCCGAAAATAATTCGGATGATTTGGGTAATTTTACCCGATTTTACTGTTTCCGGCACCTAAATGACGGAAACGGGCCCCGCGGCCAAGCGGGGTGTCAAACCGAGCTCTAATTTCATCACTTTAACTAAAATAGCATCCAAACACCATTTTTGGGTCGGGTGTGGCCCAAACTCATTTTTGAAACTAAAAACGGATAACCGTGCTAGGCACGCAAATCAAGGAAATCATAAAAATGATAATTTTGACCGTCAGACTCTAAGCAATGTCACAATCTGAGTTCTTAGAAGTGTCACGGGGTTAACGTTGTCCCCGAATCGAGTACAGTACTGGGTTAACAATGTTCCCAGATGTACCGATTGATACGTATTTAAGTTATGGGAATTATATAGTAACGACTAGATATTATATTACAGATCCAGGCACGTAGCTGTTCATTATATTACCCACCGACTCACAAAAAGGTGAGTTTTCACGAGCCCCTTTTAATGAATTGTTTCAATTATATTTTCCCGGGGCGGAAAACATGTCTTATTTAAAGTATTTAAGTACATACCGATCGTATGGAAATACTTGTATATTTATATATATATGGTCTGATGCACAGAATATATAAAATGTTTATCATGTGTTATTGTTCTGGGGTAACATAGTTCCCAGGGGTTATTATTGTTCTGGGGTAACATAGTTCCCAGGGGTTATTATTGTTCTGGGGTAACATAGTTCCCAGGGGTTATTATTGTTCTGGGGTAACATAGTTCCCAGGGGTTATTATTGTTCTGGGGTAACATAGTTCCCAGGGGTATTTATTGTTCTGGGGTAACGTAGTTCCCAGGGGTTATTATTGTTCTGGGGTAACATAGTTCCCAGGGGTTATTATTGTTCTGGGGTAACATAGTTCCCAGGGGTATTTATTGTTCTGGGGTAACATAGTTCCCAGGGGTTATTATTGTTCTGGGGTAACATAGTTCCCAGAAAGTTAATGGAAATGTTCTGGGGTAACATAGTTCCCAGCATGATTATATTGCTAATAAATGACTATTAAAATGATTTGTCAGTGTTTATTTAAATTAGTGAAACTCACCAACTATTCGTAGTTGACCCGTTTTCTTTACATGTTTTCTAGGTATGCCCAAGTTGGAATGATTGATATGTGCTTAACTATCTGTGCTACCTGTTGGAAGTTTGCTGCTCTATGTTTTGTAATGAATTTATTAATGTCTTATCGGTAAAATATGTGTGTAACACCTAGACAGTAACGAAACTCGCAACAATGTAATATGTTATAAATTAATGTAGTGGTGTTTTCCTTATAAGCAATGCTGTTGATATCAGATGTGTCTGTTGCATCCCGTGTACGTTTCCGCTGCGGTTACGGGGTGTTACAATTGTGAAATACACGGCCGGCTAGAACTCCAATCGATCATGATATCAAACGACTTAGACAATCTAATTAGTATTAAGGTAATGATTGGCAACGGTTATGAGATTGTAGGTGTGAGTTTAATTGCATCATAACATCCCGTTTAAATAGAATTAAGAGTAGCGCTTTTAGTCGGTTTGTTTAGATCTTGGACCATGATCTAGAATCATCCAATCACAATTAAACGAGTAATAAAAGTCGGTTTTAGGTATATTGCGATCCTATAGTATCAATTTTGATTTATGCCTGAGGATTAAGGCTCAAGGTATACAATTGTAATTGGGTTTAGGGAAAAAGGGTATTAAGGATATGGATCAGGATACGGGTCATGGTGACCCGTTTGTGTAAATTGGTTATAACATCAAAGTTACAATCTAGCCCTTGAGGTTTAAGGATGGGTACAAAAGGGATAAAAGGTTTAGTTAGGGTTGGTTTTGCCAATATAAGAAAGTAATAATTATATATTATAAATATAAATAATTAATAATAATATACTAATAATTAATCTTCTCAACCAACACGACTTTTAAAAAAATAACCCGAACATCGAACCTAGTCGGGTGTTTAGTAAAAATATAATTTTGAAAACCCGAGTTGTTACAACATGGCCGTGCCTTGAGGGTCTAATCAGCCTATAAATTGAATGTTCATCTTCTTCATTCAATACACCTTGGAGAGACATTTAATACATCTCCCACTTCATTCACTCCGCATCAACCACCTCTTTTCATCACCATTAATACAATCCTTGAAGATTAAGAAGATTAAGCTTTTGAGAGAAGTCATTAGAATCAAAGATTATTCATCCAAATTGGTTAGATTGTTTGAATTGGTCATGTTTGTATATATATTACTTTGATATTCATTATTATGCTTATTAGTAGCTAAACTTCCAAAGTATCATCTTGGTTTATAGTGAATCTTAATTGAAGTTCAATAATGATAGTAAAACATGTGATTGTTTTTAATAGTTAATTGTTATGTTGCAATTATCACATGATGAGGAATGTTAAAATACTCTTAGAAGATACCTCAAGTGCTAAGCTTGACGATAAGCCAAGAAATCGCTATTCTTGCGAAGCCATGGCGAACCTCAAAGTAGACACCAAGATCCCGAGCTTAATGATAAGTCGAGAAATCGCTATTCTTGTAAGGACTTGGATGATAAATTAAGAATCCTTAAAATCAACCGCCCAAATACCGAGCTTGACGATAAGACGGGGAAATGCCACTCTTGTTTGGTCTTGGGGAATAACTGAAAAGTCTTTTAAAACTGCCTCCAAGATTACGAGTATGATGATAAGTCGAAAAAACGCCATTCTAGTAAGGGCTTGGATGGGAAAAAAACGTGAATCCTAATATTGACATGAACCAAATGGAATATGGTAGTGATTAACCATTTAAAATGGGAATTATCAACAATGTTGTGAAAACGGATTGTTGATGTTCATCCACTAAAATCGGTTAATTACTCGTTAAATGAGTGTGCAACATAACCTATTTTAAGCAATTCTTGAGTGGCTATTACATGAGTTCTATAATTGTTGAAGAGTTGTGTGGGCTAATATTTGTAATTCAACATTAATCCTTTATGAATCAACTAATTTTATTTGGTGTTTTATGTATAATATGAATGTTATTTTACTAAAATATCAAGGACAATTCACTTATTATTTTAAGGGACTGATTGTCTCATCTTTAAAGTGAGTTAACTTATCTTTATCAAAACCACTTGCTTACATAAAATAATTTTTTGAGTAAAAGGAATCAAGATTTATCTCTATCTTTAATAATCATGGAATGACATGTCTAACGATGTTATTCCCATATTTAACCACCATAGCAAGTTTATGTCACATGTTAACTAATCAATTATTAAACCAAGTTAAGAGGAGTTTGAACTAAGACGATACACTTTTATCTTTGATCTTCTTTCTATTCAAAATAATTATAAAACCGAAAAATTATATCTTTTAACTTATGTCTTAAATTTCTTAAAACTCATTTACCAAAACCAAAACTAAAAACAAAATGACGATCACTTCTGCTTGAAATAATTACAATGATTTAGTAGTAAAAATAAATAAGTGTGGATGTGGATCGATACTTGGTTCTTACCAATACTTTACTATAAATACTTTACTACAATAAGATAATAATCATTTTTATAAATTTAAAACTAGACATTGTGTGAATAAAACCTTTGAAAATTCAACAACTTTTCGACTACCATATCGCATGCATCAAGTCTTGAGCGTCGTTGCCGGAGACAAACTGTGAATTTTTACAAACAATCCGAGTATTTATTAAAACTTGTTTATAGCAAAACCTATCAAAAGACCAAAAATATTTTCCTATCTTCTTTATTTATAATTTTTAGTTTTAGTTTTTAGTTTTTAATCTTTCTAGTTGATATTGTTTACTTTAGCTTAGCTTTAGTTGTGCCTTTATATCATTTTACTTTCTTATTTAGTGTATTACCTTTACATCTACTCCCGGCCTCATTTTTCCACTTTCCAAACCTGAACGCCACTTTCACCAAAGAAAACGTTGTCAGGAGCGTAAAAAACAAATGAGTTAAACACGAACCAGAGGGAGGTACATCGACCGAGGAGAACAAAGAAGTACATATGATGGCGGAGCTAAACAATGAGCTAACATAAGCCAATATGGCAAGCCGACACTCGACGGATATGGCAATTGTGTTGCACCACCTAAAATACTTTTAAACTTCGAAATCAAATCTAATAGCATTCGTATGATTGAAAATTCTATCCAATTTCATGGACTTCTTGAAAAAGATCCCTTGTCTCATATTTCTCAATCCTTTGAATATGTGGAACTTTCAAAATTCAACATTGCTTAGAAGATCAAGTTATGCTAACTCTTTCCATTTTCGCTCCTAGGCAATGAATTGGAATGACTTGAATCTTTATCATTTGGTATCATCACTAATTTGGATCAAATGGTGGAGAAATTCCTTCTAAAGTACTTTCCACTAGACAAAACTGCCAAGTATTGCGCCAGCATCACCGGATTCCAGGCGAATGAAGAAGAGTCACTACACACAACATGGAAAAGATACAAGAGCCTTAATCGACGATGTCTGCACCATGGTTTGAAAAAATGGCTTCAAGTGCAAACCTTCTCCGACACTCAAACTAGTCAAAACAAAAGGCAATCGATCAGGTCGTTGGTGGAGATCTCGGAACCAAATCACCGAATGAGGTATCCGAGATTTTAGAAAAAGCTGCCAAGAAAATATTTGCCTATAATCCACCATGATTAACCCAATCACACAAAGGCGTACACAATGTCGATAATAGCACCTTTATCTCTGCACAATTCGAGTCCTTCTCGAAGAAATTTGAACAACTTCTGTCCAAGCTGGTCAAAGAAAAGGTAAAATGCGATATGTGTGGGGGAGATCAAAAGGTAAAATACTGCCAAAGTATGACAATTAAAGAATGTGATTTTGTAAGCCGCCAGAATAACACGTATGACAACACTTACAACCTTGGTTGGATAAGCCATTCGAACTTCAACTGAAGGGATTGAGACAACAATCAAGCTCTTCCTGTCTTTGATAGAAGACCTTTCAATCAAAATCAAACCGCTCAATCTAAACCTCCATACCATAACCAGGGTGCATGTACCAGCCAACAACCAGTTGGTGGATCTACAGTGGAGACTCTGCTAATACAACTCATAAAAACTACTGATGCTTCAAACAAATTGACCGAAGACCGATTCATGAAGAATGAAGTGCAGCTAAGGAACTAGCAGGCTTCCTTGCAAAACATCGAAAATCAAGTAGGTCAGTTAGCCCAACTACTTACTGAGAAAGCAGTCGGAGGACTCCCTAGTAACACTGTTACCAACCCCAACGCTCAAGCCAATGTCATAACCCTAAGAAGTGGCATAACTGCTACAAATAATTCACAAGTCACACATATCCAATCATAAGGTGAGACTGAGTTTCTTGATACACCAGACAGTCAACCCGTTCCAATCAGTCCTAAATCTGTCAAAGAACCTGTGAAACTATATGTTCCACCAATTGTTTATCTAGCTCGCCTGAATCAGGAAAAGATGGAGATACAATATGGAAAATTCCTAGAACTCTTTAAGAAATTGTATATTAATCTCCCTTTCATATAATCCATTTAACAAATGCCAAAATATGTAAAGTTCTTGAAAGAAGTTCTATCAAACAAAAGGAAGCTAGAGGAATTATCCCACGGGATACTCAATGAAGAATTCTCCGCCATTCTCCAGAACAAGCTTCCAAAGAAAATGACTAACCCAGGAAGTTTCACTATTCCTTGATTAATAGGAAACTTGCTTGTCAGCAATACCTAAAAAGTTAAAGATACATAAACATTTATCTGATTACATATAAAAACAATCAAAATTCATACTCTTATCCAATAACATGTAGGAACATAATCAGATTAAAGATACTGATTAAAAAGTAAACAGATTATTCACTAAAAATATATGTATACCATAACTCGATTAGAACCTTAAATAGTCTAAAATGGTAATTCAACTAAACGTAAAATGCTAAACACTGAACATATTGGTTACACGATATATGATCTACATGGTTTGGATTCAATATTCTAATGTGGATTTATTAGTATAAAGCTTTATGGTTTTTATTAGAATTTATAACTTCAAATCATCAACAGAAATAACTAGTTGGTGATGATCACAAAACACGATCACCTGGAAATTGATATTCAAAATCGATTCGAATGAGTTCAGAATGAAGACGAACTATACCTGAAAAGTCAACTAAAAATTCAAATCATGTTCATGAACACAGAAAATCGTAGAAGACCAAAATTACAATAACAAAACACTTATATCTGAAAACTTATATTCAAAATCAAAGATTTAAACGATAATGGGTTCAAATAAGGAGAAACAATTATATAATAATTTAAATATTTAATTAATGATTTTTAAATCAGTTAGATATTCCATTGTATTACTATAAATGTAAAAAAATGTATATAAGTAAATGAAGGCCGTAGTCAAAACCATTATAAAAATTTATGCACTAAGATGTTTTGTCTATGTTTCTGAAATGTGCATGTAATTATACAAATTGTATTAAAAAAATAATATGAAAATAAAGTTATACCCAACCTGATCCATTTTTAATGGTGGATAATAATTTCCCATTTTGCCCTCTCACCCAAATCATTTTAACCACCTATATCCATTTAAATATGCGGTACATTTATATAAACAAAGAGTTGTTATTCAGGTTCAGAAGAACTTACAAGTTCTACCACCAAATAATAAGTCACCGTATCTGGCTGCAACCACTTGGTATGTTCAAGCAATGATATGCGTAATAAGGCTAGCCATTTGAGAAATCAAAAGCATACTGTAGCATTCTACTTTTAATGATAATAAACAAAGGAAATTTGTTTATTTAAGTGTGTGTTGTAATTTAGTTAAGTTAAATAAAATAACAGAGTGTGAGCTTGGCCAATAAAAGATGGAATAAGGGATGGTGATGGGTCTTAGGTCCATGGGATTAAGGGTATATAAACTCCCTTAAACCTCCCTAAGACCCCCGTTTTCATCTTCTAGCCTCTATACACACTCAAAAACATACACATACACAAACCAAACCAACAAGGTACGTTTTAGATGTAAAGGTTAAGTTTTTGAGGTTGGTTTGCCCTAAGATTTGATAACTACGCACAAGAGTGTTATTTGAGGTTGAAAAATTAATCTTTGATGCTCCCTAATCAGTACCTAATGGTTATTGGGGACTGATTTGCCAGTCCCCGACCGGTGACAGATGCCTAGTACTTGATACTAGCTTTAGTGACTAAAAGTCAGTCCCCGTTGTGTGACACCAACTAAGACCTACAGTTAGTTTCCGATACATAAAATTTCAGTCATCAATATATTCCCCCATACCACGTCATTTCAGTCCCTAAAACATTTCTTCAGAGACTGTAAATCAGTCTCGGATACTATAATATTTTAGTCCCTAATGTATGACTTTAAGGACTGAAAATCAGTCCTCAACAAAAAAAATATAGTCCCTAATATGTTTCGTTAGGTTCATTATTCCATATTAAATCAGTCTCCAATGCAATGCTTTAAGGACTGAGATTTAGTACCTGTTACTACTCGATTTTAGTCCTTAATATGCCTCTTTTAGGGACTGAAAAATAATCCTGAATAGTATGTTATTTTAGCCTCTAGTATGTACTTTTAGAGACTGATAATCAGTCTCCTAGAATAGTCTCTAATGTGTTTTTTTAGCTACTATATTTTAGCCTCTTATACTATGTGTATATTTTTAAAATTTTCATATAAAGACTGAAAAATAGTTGCTGATACAATTTAATGTCATAACAAGAGTAATATAATCCTCATAAATTTGATTTTTGGTTTCCCAAATATCTCAATATGTTTAAGCATTAATGTCATAACAAAACCAATCAAAATAATGTCATACAACCAATTCGAAAACTTAAAGGAGTATTAGATTAAAGAAAACAAAAAAGTACTAAATGTCTTGACTAACGCCCTAGATAGTGTTGTCGCTATCACCTTCATCAACCACTTGTGTGGATATTGTGTTCTCGAAGTCTGGAAACTTTGTTCTTATGAACTTGAACATTTTTTCATATTTATCCTTGTCGCGTTTCTTTTCCGCCTCGAGTGTAATAACCTTATTTCTCAAAACTTCGTTCTCGCTTGAATCTTGTTGAGTTGATTCGGCTACCGATTTCATCCATCTATCTTTCTTCCTCAACACAGGCCCGACACCAACCTCCCATCCTGATTGTAATGTTTTCTTCCTACCGCATACACTTTTTATGGCTTCTTTCTCAATCCCATGTTCCATAGAAGTAGTAATGGTGGTTCCTTCATATATTAATTTCTCCATGGCCACTTGTTTATGTTGAATTATATTTTCCTAGCATAATAAAAGGTACATGAACAAAATTTAGAACTAACATCAACCCAAAAATATTTAACCAAAAAAAAATTCAAAACTAAAAGCCAGTGTTTTAAAACCAGGACCGGACTGGACGGTCGGACCGGTTGAACCGGGACCCGGTGTGCCAAGCGGTCCGGTTCGCACCATATAACCCGTATTCTAAATAAACGGCCGGGTTATAATCGGACCAAAGTGAACCGGATTTCGGGAACCGTTTGAACCGGAAGATGTAAGTTACGTGAGGGCTATGATTGGAAATTTTAATATAGGCAAACAATCAATTCCCAGGATACCAATTGTGTTAATGGATATTTGTATTAGTTACTTAATTAAATACTCATATACATCTATAATAAGAAGAATATTAACGGTTCTATGAAATAATATTTATTACTACATGTATGCATACAAATAAATATATATGTATTTATAACAAAAACTAATATATATATATATATATATATATATATATATATATATATTATTTATGACGTCATCCGGGTCAAACACCGATCCGACCTTTAGCCCATAAGGTGTCCGGGTCAACGTCCGGGTCGGGCCAGAAAACATTGCTAAAAGCATTTAACAAAGAGATACTTACATTTGCAAGGCGCGAATCATCATTTAGCCATCCTTGTTTTGCGGCATTTTAATGCATCTTGTGATAAAGTTCTAACGGACTAGGCGGCATGTGAGTCCAGGATTTGTCTATCATCATAAAATTTATAGTAACGAAGCATTAATATATTTTAAAAAATAGTGAATTGTCATCATAAATTATCTACAATCGCAGATGTATATTTTCGTTTTTATATCCATATAGATTTCACCACTTAAATACTTATAAAACTATGATCTTTAGAACCCTTTAATTTTTGAAGTCAAGTCTAGTGAGCTTATTTGACATACACTATGTTGGTAATTGTGAGTTCTAATTCCAAAAGGCTGACTAAACTATTTACAACAAAGCGAATACAGAAGCTTATGTGTGGCAAACAGATGAAATTCCTGGTTAAGGATCAATCAATAATGCAGCTTTAGTTGTTTATTCAAATGCCTAAAAATGGAAAACTACATGTGGCAAAAAAGACTGTCCATGCGTGCTAGCTTTACAAGTCAAAATGGTCAACCTCTAAATTAGTTAATTCGGTTCCATTTGTAAATAGATTATGATTAATTAAAAGTACGGAAATTGAATTTTATTAAATTTAAAAAGTTAACGAGCTTGACTCAAGCTTTAAATCAGCCGAGCTCGAGCTTGATTTTTCAGCTTGACAAAGTAAACGAGCCAAACTAGAGCTTGATTTTTCAGCTTGATAAAGTAAACGAGACACACTCAAGCCAACTCGTTTAAGTTCAAGCTCGGACCCAAGGTTGTCATGGCTCGGCTCGTTTACATCCCTATCTAAGATAGACAAAAGGCTTCAAAATTAAAGATGCAGGAGTGTTAAAAACCTATGTCCTTTTACTATTATGTTATTTTTACAATATAGTATTAACCTTTCATTTTCATAATATTTATTTTAACAACCAAGTCAGTTCTTTTTGATTTTCGATTCGATCTTCAGAACCGTGGGGTACGACCACCGGTTAACATGAATAAAATTACATTATCAGTCGCAAATTTTAAATCTTACAAGTTGGAATGTATGATTGGCTAACGATCGAGATCCTTTTACTATTATGTTATTTTTACAATATAGTATTAACCTTTCATTTTCATAATATTTATTTTAACAACCAAGTCAGTTCTTTTTGATTTTCGATTCGATCTTCAGAACCGTGGGGTACGACCACCGGTTAACATGAATAAAATTACATTATCAGTCGCAAATTTTAAATCTTACAAGTTGGAATGTATGATTGGCTAACGATCGAGATCCCACTCTGCTTATATTAACTTGCTTCGTTCTGTTAGCTTCCATTTGATCACTATAATTCTGCAAAATTAAAATTTGCCAAACATGTTAGAACATCAAAAATAAGAAAATACTCACAAATATTTTTTTCTTATTTGTAAAAATGAATTCAGCATACCTGAGTTTTTTCTAACTCCCAATAATCATACATATCATCCCAAGCTTCTTAACAACAATCAAGGTTTCCTTTTCGATCTTGCCAACTCAGGATTGGTTTTTCCTCCATTATTCTTCCAGTACCGACTCCAATTACCCGGGTGCGTTTCCAGTAGGCTTGAAGTCGAGCATTCACATACTCCATAAAAGCATCATTTGTTCTCAACAACTCAAATTTTCCCTACATAGAATACATTGTTAATGATACTATTGAGCATGGACATCATAACAGCTTATCAATAATTAAAACTGTAAAAATGTATACAAATTACTTCTAATTTTTCATACATAAGATTTGTTGCTTCTTTTGGTATCGAGTCCCATGAGTGATAATTCATTGGACAAAAATTGCGAATAACAATGCCACACTCGGTCGCAAAAGGTGTTGATGAGGTCCCAACAAAGGCTTTTGTACCCTCAACCGTTGTCAAAGGGATTTTAGAACCCTCAGGCATATTCTGTAAAGTTCTTGTAATGCTAAGATTTAAATTTGGACAACGTCTATTTGGTGGAATAACAGATTGTTCTATATCAGCAGGTTGTAGTTCAGTCTCAGCAAGTTGTTCTGCATGTAATGTATAATAGACAAAAAGATAAAATGATTTTAAGTTCTGTTTATTTGGCAAAGTAATGTAGCCATTTCATCAATTTTTGAAGTGTGGATTTTCAAACAAATCCTTACGCACGAATACCGACCACTAACCAACCCAATTACATGTAGCTTTGCTTGAAGATGAAATATTTAATTTAAAAGAATTATAATTTACCGGTACCACTGGTGTTGGCCATATTACGTTTGTGTCTACGTGTCGAGCTTGGCACTATAGCAGATGCACTTCCCTCAGCCACCGACTGATTTGTAGGTACCCGAGGATCTTCTTCACGTTTCGTTCTTGTAAAGACCATCATCACTAACATAAACATCCAGATTGTACTACAAGGAAATTGATAGTCAAAATCTAATAATATATGCATTCTATCAAATGCAATGTAGATATACATGTGCAAACACGTTAGAACTTAGAACATAGAAGTGTGTACATTAATTGATAAAAATATGTATTTAACAAAGGATTATATATTTCATGTAAGCAAAACATGATTAGATAACAAAATACATCCCTAGAACGAAAATATGATTACATGTAGCTACTGCTGGGCATAGTGCATATTTTGTTATATATAGTTGTTTATTTTTAAATATATATGATAAGATTAGAAAAGTAATTAAAAATCTTTAACAAACCTAAACATGCGATTATTAACGAAAATAAACGAATATAATTAAACGAACATATTCTCTACAGGTGTTCTTCATGTTTGTTTTACGGGTTTTAAGTTTAAAAGTTTTGAATCTAGACTCCAAAACCTAACCCTAGTATCTCACGGTTTTTTCAGGTTCTGTTTATTTTCAGGTTGGGTTAATAAGGTTTCGAGCATCTAAGGAAAAGAAAACTTGATGAAAAGAAAGACAACTTAGATTCATAGCGTCTAAACCATACTCTATTAAACAGTTAAGTCATACACAATATACTATAATTGAACTAAATATAAACCTACTAATCGGTTATACATTCTCAAATAAATTAAACCATACTTGATTATATTGAATATACATAATCTAGTAAACCAAAATCGATTAAAGTGAAGTCCAACAGAATGTAGAATATAGCTCCTACGCTAACACAACCATAGTATGAAAATGTAATTGTCAAAAAACACAATACATTACTTATTAAAGAATACGGAATAATGTTCTTCTATAGGACAGGCTCATTAAAAGTAATTATGTTGCATTAGGTGGTTCAAATATAATCGTCATTTTAGCACCAAATTACACACAAATTGTTAACATAAACTCACATTTCATTTCAACATAGCAACTGGACTGCTTTATGTTTACAATCAAAGAGAACAAAATATGGTGTTTGTAACTTGTTATTACCCCAATACTATACCACTGCTCAGTTCTGGTTAACCCATTCAAACTTGATAACCCATTCAAAAAGTAATAACTGTAATATACTTGAAGATAGCCAATAGCTATATGTTTCCCCTTTTGACGATAATTCAACCCAACAAAATCTGTATACACTCGAAAATGGCTCACACCCAAACGGTACTACCTTTCTTTTTCGGTAAAGGGAAAGAACCTGGAAAATTTACATGAGTGTTGATTCAGATTTTAGACTCTTGGACCCTAATAATAATATGTTAATTGTTTCTGACCCTATTAACCGAACCTAATTAGCATATTGGGGTTCGAGTATTTTGGCAACCCCTACTTGTAAACAACGTGAAAACTGAACATCCGGACTCATGTTATATCAGCTTACAAAAATAATTCATCAAAATTCATGGACATACAAGTAAATATAGAAAAAGGATGTTGAAGTGAAGGCCTAATTAACTAACGTCACTCATCAATTATAATGTTATTCAATATCGAACTAAACATATCATTTACTACTAATTAAGTATGCAATTAGTGTTCAATATATGAAAAATGAGTTCAATTGATACCTGAATTTGCAAATATTGATCGACTGGGTGAGTGTCACAGAGCCAACAGCTTCAATAGTGCGCAGAGAGGGAGTAACTGTGGCGTGATGGTGGGGTTTCATTGGTAGAGAGAGAGATGCAGATGAATTACTATGAGAAGAAGATAATCAATTTTACTTAGTTATATTTACAGCTTACTGGACTTATGTGATAGGTAACCTTTTTATATTTTCATGAGATACGTAACCTTCTTTTTCTTTTAATCTTTTGAATATTAAATACCTACACTAAAATTACTAACTAATGTTAATATATTTCACTAATATCCTACAACTAGTAAATTGACTTAATTGAAAGATTTGTTAATATGTTAATGTCGCTGTATGTTCGGATTAAATAATCAAACATACGATTCAAGTAAATTACATTTTGTAACTTATAAAGGATTATTATAGTTATTATTATAATTTAATATAGAAGTTGGGTGTTTCTTGTTGATGTTATTATTATAATTATTATTTGTTTTATTTTTTGAATAACGAACTAGGAGTGCAATCGGGCCCGGTTCGAGCTCAAGTTTGGCTTGTTTCAAGCACTATTTATAAAGTTCCAGCTTAGTGCGGCCTCGACTGATTTACTATATATTGCTTTTGTATATTTATATACATATTTCAATTATAATTTTATATATCACATAATAATATTAAGTAGTTATTTTTTCCCATAACATTATGCATATTAACAGTTGTTATATAGGGGATGGATCCAATACCTATATATATATATATATATATATATATATATATATATATATATATATATATATATATATATATATATATATATAAAATTTTATAATAATAGGCTTGTTAAGGGTCGTGAGTTGACTCAAGCTCAATATGTTAAGTTCAAAATTAGGCTCGTTCGTAAAATGAGCTTCTTTTTAGGCTCTAACTCGATTGAGCTTTTTCATAATTTGACCACAAGTAGTTCACTAGCAGCTTGTCTTATTTACACCCATGAAACGAACAGACATCTCGTACGGTTACATTAAAGCACACATATATCCTCTTAATTATATTTAAACCATGCACCATTTAGGGGAGGATAAACTCTAGGCATCGGCATACCACTAGGGCCATGGCTGTAGAAATTTAATGTTTACTTTTTAGGAATTTCATTTATTATTATTATTATTATTTGTAAGGCCCCGTTACAGGTAACCCTACTTTCGTGTTGGATTTACTCATAAACACAGTTCTAAATATCAGAGTTAATTAAAAACTTTACGCGGAATATAAAACTTTCATTTTACATTACATATCAATTCATAATCATGTCTTAAAACATTCCTCTTGTCCTTCAAAATCAAAACATAACTTATAAAACATATCAGATCTTCAGATGCCAGGCTTTAGTCTTCTGCCATGTGTCCTCCACTCAAGCCAGCTGTCTCATCCTATTCACCTGCGTGCATACTAAAAGTCAGCTACGCTGAGTGAGTTCTAGTTAATCATACAATACCATACAATACCTTATTACATACATACGTACTTAACCTCATAACTTTCTTTCATACACACATAAGTACTCATACCTTCATTCTTACTTACATACTTTCTTTCTTACTTACATACTTTCTTTACATTCATAATCATACGTTTTTAAGAGCCTTTCGCCCTATAACCTCACAGATATTATAAGGGTCTGGTCCCTAACATCACAGATATTATAAGGGTCTGGTCCCTAACATCACAGATATTATAAGGGTCTGGTCCCTATCCTCACAGATATTGTAAGGGTCTGGTCCCTAACATCACAGATATTATAAGGGTCTGGTCCCTAACATCACAGATATTATAAGGGTCTGGTCCCTAACATCACAGATATTATAAGGGTCTGGTCCCTTGTTTTCGAATATTAGTAGGGTTCGATTCCCTCTTCGTTACCATACAACCATACATCATACCTCGAGTATTATTAGGGCTCGGTACCCTTTTCGTAACCATACAACCATACAACCGTCATTTCCTTCTTTTATTGACTTTATTACGTTCATACACATAAACATACATATCATACTTGCCATATTTATAACGTTACAACCTGACAGTACGTGCAATATCCGAAGATCGTTCATGAACCATCAAGCAATCATTCATACATATCACATATATTACATATGGCTTTATAACGTTACAACCTGACAGTACGTGCAATATCCGAAGATCGTTCACGAACCATCAAGCAATCATTCATACATATCACATATACCACATATGGCATACACTTATCACTTAGGATAAATGTATTAACAACACATCAAGTATGCACACAGCCCCGAAAACATAACAAGGAATGGGGCTAGAAACTCACCTGGATCCTGTTACGCTCGCCGTTGATCGTAATTCCTTTCTTTAACTGGGCTCGGCTAACTTACCAACTCAGATCTATCAACAAAATCTCGGGTTTCGGCTTCGAATCTTGATCGGTTAGTATGTGTGTGTTTTGAGGAGTGTGTGGAGTGTGTGTGGAGTTTGGTGAGAAATGAGATATTTTGGGATTTTGGGGGTATTTATATCCCTGAAATCCCATTCTCATTTATCCTATCTCAATTAATCCAAGTCCATGACCCGCTCCTACCCGATATTAATAATTAAAAACGCGAAATCACTAACATAACTTTCTCTATTCCACATTATAAATCTTAGGATGTTACAAGTCTTTCCCCCTTAAGGATGTTTCGTCCCCGAAACCTAACTATTACATAAACAAATTAGGGTAAAACTTGCGCATCTCATCCTCGGCTTCCCAAGTAGCATCTGATCCCTTGCGGTGTTTCCATATTACTTTTACCAAAGGTATAGTTTTGTGACGAAGCTGCTTCTCCTTGCGATCAACGATCTTTATCGGTTGCTCGATGTAGTTCAATTGTTCATCAACCTCAATGTCCATTAATGGCACATGAGACGTGTCATCAGCTAGACACTTCCTCATATGAGAAACATGGAAGGTTGAATGAATTCCTTCTAACTCATCGGGTAAATCCAGCTTATAAGCTACTTCCCCCACACGACACAAAATTTTAAATGGTCCAATGTACCTCGGACTTAGCTTCCCTCTCTTTCTAAAACGGATAATTCCTTTCCAAGGCGAGACCTTAAGCATCACATAGTCGCCAACGTTAAACTCAATTGGTCGTCGCCGCTTATCTGCATAAGACTTTTGTCTGTCTTGAGCGGCTTTCATTCTTGCTTTGATCTGATCGAACTTTGAAGACGTTTCTTGAACCACTTCTAGGCTTCCCATTTCTTTCTGACCAATCTCACCCCAACACACCGGGGTTCTACATCGTCTACCGTAAAGCATCTCAAACGGTGGCATACCAATACTCGAATGGTAACTGTTGTTATAGGAGAACTCTGCCTGATGCAGATGATCATCCCAACTTCCACCAAAATCTAAAACGCAAGCACGTAGCATATCCTCAAGGGTTTGGATCGTCCTTTCAGACTGTCCATCGGTTTGAGGATGATACGCCGTACTGATGTTCAACCTCGTCCCCATAGCTTCATGAAATTTCTTCCAGAACCTCGAAGTAAACCGTGTGTCCCTATCAGACACGATCGATAACGGTACTCCATGCTTGGTTACCACTTCCTTGATGAACAAGCTTGCTAACATTTCTGACGAGATGGCCTCTCGTATGGGCAGAAAGTGAGCACTCTTGGTCAAACGGTCCACAATCACCCAGATGGTATCATGTTGCTTAGCTGTACGAGGTAGCTTAGTTATGAAATCCATGGTGACGTGTTCCCATTTCCACTCAGGTATTTCTAGCGGTTGCATATTCCCATAAGGCTTTTGGTGCTCGGCTTTGACTTGTAAGCAAGTTAAGCACTTACTAACATAATCCACTACATCGCTCTTCATTCCTGGCCACCAGTAATCTCTTTTCAAGTCTTGGTACATCTTTGTAGCTCCTGGATAGATTGAGTACCTTGACTTATGAGCTTCATCTAAGATTCGACTTCTAAGATCACCATGGCGTGGGATCCACATACGGTCGAACCTAGTCTTAACTCCATGAGTGTTTTCCATCAACTCATCTTGCTGGCCATAAATCCTTTCTTTCTTTACTAACCCTTCGTCTACTAACACTTCTGACTGCACTTTGATGATTTCTTCAAAAAGACTTGAGTTCATGATCAACTTGTATGACTTCACGGTTGCAAGGACTTCCTCATTCTTACGACTTAACGCATCAGCGACCACGTTAGCTTTACCGGGGTAATACTTAATCTCACAGTCGTAATCCTTTATCAATTCTAACCATCTTCTCTGCCTCATGTTCTATTCTTTCTGCTCGAAAAAGTACTTTAAACTCTTATGATCGGTATAGATAGTACACTTAGTACCGTACAGATAATGCCTCCATATCTTAAGAGCATGCACTACGGCTGCTAACTCCAAATCATGCGTCGGATAAGTACTCTCATGGACCTTCAACTGTCTAGACGCGTAAGCTATCACTTTCCCTCGTTGCATCAACACGCAACCTAGCCCTTGATGCGAGGCATCAGCATACACAACGAAATCCTCATCACCATCAGGTAAAGTAAGGATTGGAGCTTGCGTGAGTCTCTTCTTCAATTCTTCAAAGGCTTCCTCCTGAAACTTCCCCCAACTGAATACTATCGACTTTCGGGTCATACCGGTCAGCGGTGCGGCTATCTTGGAGAAACCTTCGATGAATCTCCTATAATAGCCAGCTAACCCTAGGAAGCTTCGTATATCAGTCGGATTCTGCGGAGTCTTCCAATTCGTTATCGCTTCAATCTTAGCTGGGTCCACGGTAATCCCCTCCGGATTAACCACATGACCTAAAAATTGCACTTCTCTTAACCAGAACGCGCACTTCGAAAACTTGGCGTACAACCTTTCTTTCTTCAGAACTTCCAATACTTCTCTCAAATGCTCCGCATGGTCAGACTCGCTCCTTGAATATATTAATATGTCATCAATGAAAACGATAACTGACTTATCCAACATTGGTCGACACACCCTGTTCATCATGTCCATAAATGCTGCAGGAGCATTTGTTAGACCGAATGACATTACGAGGAACTCGTAGTGTCCATATCGCGTTCGGAACGCCGTCTTAGGGACGTCTGCCTCCTTTACCTTCAGTTGATGGTAGCCTGATCTGAGATCTATTCGTGAGAACCAACTCGAACCTTGCAGTTGGTCAAACAGATCGTCAATCCTAGGCAAGGGGTATCTATTCTTTACCGTAAGCTTATTCAACTCACGATAGTCTATGCACATTCTCATACTTCCATCCTTTTTCTTCACAAACAAAACCGGTGCGCCCCACGGAGAAACACTCGGTCTGATAAAACCCTTGTCGAGGAGTTCTTGCAGTTGGGACATCAATTCCTTCATCTCGGACGGTGCTAGACGGTAAGGCGCCTTCGCGACGGGCTGGGCTCCTGGTACTAGATCTATCTGAAATTCTATCTCTCGCTCAGGTGGCAACCCCGGAAGATCCTCAGGGAATACTTCTGGGTAGTCGCGCACAATAGGAACATTCTTCATTTCTTTCGTCTCGGCCGTAGCGTTGACAACATACGCCAGGTAGGCACCGCACCCTCGCCTTAACAAACCCTCGGCTTTTATCATCAAAATGACATTAAGCCCATAACTCTCCTTATCACCATAAACCGTCACCGCACTACCATCCAATGACTTTAACCTTATCATCTTACTTTTACATACTATCTGAGCCTCAAACTCAGACAACCAATCCATACCCAAGACTACATCGAACCCTCCTAAGGCCATAACATACAAAGTAACAGGGAACTCATGTCCCTCTAACTCTATCTTACAATTCTTAACCATTTTTGTTATTTTCACCGAAGTGTCACTTGCGGTTTCTACTACAAAAGTTTCAGACACTCGGCAACCTTTCATTTTAGCTAGTTTACTAAACGTCGTAGCTACTAAACTTCTATTCGCACCAGAATCAAATAATACAGAAGCGGAAACATCGTTCACTAGAAACGTACCTGTGACGACATCCGGAATCTGCCTGGCTTGTTCCTGGGTCAGCATGTAGGCTCTAGTTCTGGGCCTAGCATGATCGGCATCCTTCTTTCCACTACCTCCAGCTACACCTTTAGTGCACTCCCTTGACATATGGCCTGTCTTGCCACATTTGTAACATGCTGGCTTCGCACTGCACTCATTGGCATAATGCCCTACCTTCCCGCACTTATAACAGGCATTTGACCCCATTCTGCATTCTCCACCATGGGCCTTTCCACATTTGAGACAAACATTAGAACTTTTACCCCACTTGCACTCACCACCATGCCTCTTTCCGCAGGTCTTACACGATCTCTTCTCCCACACTTTCTGTTTCTTATCCTTGGAGTTCCATAACTGAGTACGGGGTCGTTTAGCAGGAGTGACCCCTTTCTTCTCTTTCTCTTCGTCCCTTTCCACCCTATCATCCGCGGCCACGTCAGCATAGACCATTTCCGCGAGTCCAACAGCCGAATCAAAAGTAGCAGGTTGAATCGCCCTGACTAACATGCGGACCTTTTGTGGCAACCCCCTCACATAACATTTGATTCTCTTGACCTTAGTGTCAACCATGTCAGGCACCAACCTAGATAGTCGGTTGAACTCCGTGGTATACTCACGATGCGTCATCATACCGGCTTTTAAATTTTGGAACTTCATCTCCGTTCTTTCAACCTCGGCATCTGCACAGAACTTCTTCATTACCAACTCTTTCAAATCTTCCCACCTCATCTCTTTGATCTCTTCACGGGTCTTCCTCTGCTCCACACTCTCCCACCAATACATAGCCTCATCTACGAATGACTGAGTAGCATAACCCACAGCTTGGTCGGGACGGCATTCGCTAATGCGGATAACCTTGTCCATAGCGGTTATCCACTGGAGAGTAGCGATTGCGTCTCCTAAACCAGTCAGCTTAGGCGGGTCACAACCTTTGAAGGACTTATAGCTGCACCCACCTTGTCCTACTCTCCTATCATCGACTTTCACAGACTTATCCCCACTCGAGGCCCCTCTTTCACCTTCCCCATCCTTTCTGCCATCACCACCCGCCCCTTCAGCAGTTCGCTCACGGCTTCCAGCAGATCCTTCGGGATTCAGGTTCTTCACAGCAGCAACTACAGCCTGAACGATGGCTGCTTGAACTGCGGGGCTAAGTTGAACTTCTTCGTTGTTGTTCTGGTCTCCTCCAGCTGCGCTTCCTTCATCTTCGGTGTGGGAAGCTTCTTCTACCGAAGGTTGCCGGACAAGACGAGGCCTGCCACGACGTCCAGTGCGACCCCCAGTTTCAACAAATTCTCCAGCTCCAGCCATTAGTATTCTAAAGGGGAAAACACAAACATCATCATTCAAGGAACTATTTAGTACAAGGTTAGCAAGGCTAACAGGTAATAACAGTGGCCAGCTGTGACTAGCTGATCACGTTGCTTTCCGTGTCCTATACACTTCCCTTTATGAGTCTATTTGTGCTGGTTCTACTTAAGCAGTTAGTCAAATCAAACAATCAATTATTCCTATCCCTGTCGTTCACATATCTTTTCTTTCTCATTAACATATATCATTTAATCATACAATTTACCTTTGCTGATCTTGCTTGAGCGACACATGGCATTCTTGGACTGGCATCTTCTTTCCTTTCTTACTTAAATCCCATTCTCTGTTCGAGTCTAAGCATGTAAGATGCTTAAATCTCTCGAACTTTGCTCTGATACCAACTTGTAAGGCCCCGTTACAGGTAACCCTACTTTCGTGTTGGATTTACTCATAAACACAGTTCTAAATATCAGAGTTAATTAAAAACTTTACGCGGAATATAAAACTTTCATTTTACATTACATATCAATTCATAATCATGTCTTAAAACATTCCTCTTGTCCTTCAAAATCAAAACATAACTTATAAAACATATCAGATCTTCAGATGCCAGGCTTTAGTCTTCTGCCATGTGTCCTCCACTCAAGCCAGCTGTCTCATCCTACTCACCTGCGTGCATACTAAAAGTCAGCTACGCTGAGTGAGTTCTAGTTAATCATACAATACCATACAATACCTTATTACATACATACGTACTTAACCTCATAACTTTCTTTCATACACACATAAGTACTCATACCTTCATTCTTACTTACATACTTTCTTTCTTACTTACATACTTTCTTTACATTCATAATCATACGTTTTTAAGAGCCTTTCGCCCTATAACCTCACAGATATTATAAGGGTCTGGTCCCTAACATCACAGATATTATAAGGGTCTGGTCCCTAACATCACAGATATTATAAGGGTCTGGTCCCTATCCTCACAGATATTGTAAGGGCCTGGTCCATAACATCACAGATATTATAAGGGTCTGGTCCCTAACATCACAGATATTATAAGGGTCTGGTCCCTAACATCACAGATATTATAAGGGTCTGGTCCCTTGTTTTCGAATATTAGTAGGGTTCGATTCCCTCTTCGTTACCATACAACCATACATCATACCTCGAGTATTATTAGGGCTCGGTACCCTTTTCGTAACCATACAACCATACAACCGTCATTTCCTTCTTTTATTGACTTTATTACGTTCATACACATAAACATACATATCATACTTGCCATATTTATAACGTTACAACCTGACAGTACGTGCAATATCCGAAGATCGTTCATGAACCATTAAGCAATCATTCATACATATCACATATATTACATATGGCTTTATAACGTTACAACCTGACAGTACGTGCAATATCCGAAGATCGTTCACGAACCATCAAGCAATCATTCATACATATCACATATACCACATATGGCATACACTTATCACTTAGGATAAATGTATTAACAACACATCAAGTATGCACACAGCCCCGAAAACATAACAAGGAATGGGGCTAGAAACTCACCTGGATCCTGTTACGCTCGCCGTTGATCGTAATTCCTTTCTTTAACTGGGCTCGGCTAACTTACCAACTCAGATCTATCAACAAAATCTCGGGTTTCGGCTTCGAATCTTGATCGGTTAGTATGTGTGTGTTTTGAGGAGTGTGTGGAGTGTGTGTGGAGTTTGGTGAGAAATGAGATATTTTGGGATTTTGGGGGTATTTATATCCCTGAAATCCCATTCTCATTTATCCTATCTCAATTAATCCAAGTCCATGACCCGCTCCTACCCGATATTAATAATTAAAAACGCGAAATCACTAACATAACTTTCTCTATTCAACATTATAAATCTTAGGATGTTACATTATTATTATTATTATTATTATTATTATTTCTATTATAATGTGTGGTTGTAAGGGATAAGCGGGTACCTATAGCGACTTTTCCAGATTCTGAGTACCGGTGTCGAAATATTCCATTCGATACGGGTTGTGAAGGAGAAAGCTTAGGAACACTGGTACGTACCAAAAGATCCAAACTTGAACTGAATCGGTACAGTTACCAGTAATGGTTTTGCTCATCCCTACTGGTCGTAGGCCACTATAACCGACTCTAATTGACCATAATTTGTCGCTGTTTACCATAATTGATCATTTATACTTGGTTAAACATGTGTAAACAAGTCTTATGTCATAATATATTGGTAGAAGTTATACTAAGTCATACACGTCTTTAGTGGATTATACGTGTTAAGAATTTTGATATCTTTTAATGGATCGCAATAGCTAGGTCATGTTATGTTTGAAACATATGCAAATAAATAAAATACACATTTGTATTTTAGAGATGTGTTGTATTGAATTGTAATGAGTCATATTAGATAGCAAAATTTTAAAGGATCCATAACGGGTCACTTTATCAAGGTTGGCCACCATTAATCTGCACTCTTTATGTTTAGCCATAATTAACTATCACTCATTGACTATTAGACTATGGACTACACATTCACGCCTTTTTAACTCAATGTAAGCATCACATCACCCACTTTACCCCTTTTCGCTCCATCTCACCATAAGAAAATGGTAACGCCCTGCTTAACTCTCCTCAATTTAATTTGAAACCATATTTTGTTGGGTCAAGTGTTTGACCCAAATGAGGAGATTTGACCTAAATGAAGAATATTGAAGATTGGAATCTTCTCAACCTTCTCAGAAACTGCTAAGTATTGAACCCGGGTACACCTTGGACCTTCGAGTAAGCTTTTACTTAGCCGAGTGCGAGATTTTGCCTTCCGGGCACGGTTTACTTCAAATAATCTTCTTAAGTGGATATCCGAGCAAGGTATGCTTTTTAGTGATTTCCGAGTAAGGTTCATTAATTTGGCATATCCGAGTAAGGTTCACTTTGTCAAGCAGGGTTGTTCTTCAAGACCAAGTATTTTACTCTTCCGAGTAAGGTTTGGTCAACCAAGTCCAATAAGCCAAGTAATTGGAAGACCGGGCAAGGTATTCTTTAATAAATATGGTCCGAGTATACTTGATGAGTTAATGGAATATCTCTAAGTTATATCGAGTAAGGTTCTGCTCAAGTAAGGTATGTACTCCCGAGTACGCCTTATCAATAAGTTGTTTAACTGACAATGAGCCGAACAGGATCTTAGAAGAACAAGGTTGCTCGTAAGGATTTGTCGAGCAAAGTTTGATAAGTCAAAGAAGATTGAAGTCTACTCGGTGAATATTTTACTTGGTAAAATATTTGTTAAGTAAAGTCTACCCGGAAACTGTTTCCGAGTACACCTCTATGTTTACCAAGTCTGAAGGAAGGCCGAGTACACTGCGTACTCGGAGACTGAAGTTTAATGAAAAGCCTACCCGGAAGACTTGTTTTACACTTAGTATAATTTTTGAATATGTAAATTGAATATGTACTATCGGATAGGGTTTCTAGAAGGAATGACAGCTGTCCTAGGTTGGCAGGCCTATAAATAGAATAATTAGGGCACGCCGCCAGAGACACGAGACACAGAGAGGATAAGACCGACACATTAATTAAGAGAATATTTTGTGTGTGACGGCTGTCCTAGGATTCCTCCTAAACCCTAATCGATTATCCTTTTGTATGATTAACGTTATATAAATGGAAATCTTTTGAGTGAATCCTTCGTGTGTCTTCGTATTTTGAATATTCACTGCAACCATATGTTTGTTATTGATTCCGCCTTTAACAAACGGTCATCTTTCTAAACATAGTAACCCGTCATTAACTCGCTTGTCAACACGATTAATTTTGTGTGAGTTATGACATGATTGATTAAGATCCGATCCGAAACGACCTGACAAGTGGTATCAGAGCAAGTTGCTGCTATTTTTAGAAAGATTGTTGCTGATTAAGTTTTGAAGAAGAATGACGTAAGCAGAGCACTGTTTGATTGATTTGTGACGTCAGAAGCTCTGTTCTTCATTTTTCTTCCAGATCTACAAGTTTTAGGTGTTTTCTTTTCCTTATTTCACTTAAAGCTTTGATTTTTATTATTAAATCTTGTTCTATTCATATCAGAAACCTCAGATCTAAGAATTTATTCTCAGATCTGATTGTTTTAATCTACTTTTGATAAGATCTTAACTTTTATTTTAAGAAAATGTTTGGATATGAGGAACAAGAGGTGTCTACTAATAAGATACCTAGATTGTATGGTCAGGAGAACTTTACCAAGTGGAAAGTGCTTTTTGAGGCTGTTGTTTGTTATAATGATGTGGATATGTGGAATTCTATCAAGAATGGACCACAAGCTGCTGTTGAAGAAGGGGCTAATGCAAATGCTATTGCTGCTGTTAGAGAGAGAATGAGAAAGGTTGATGACAGGGCTTTGGCTATGCTCAAACTTGGTCTGTCTTAGGAAATCCTCACAAAGGTTGCACATCATCAAAGTGCTAAGGCAATGTATGATGCAATCCTTGAGATGTATGAAGGGAACACTGAATTGAAGAACATTAAGAAGCAAAGACTGAAGCAACAGTTAGAAAGATTCAAGTATAGAGATGGTGAAAGGTTGAAGTCAATACTAGAACGTTTTCAGAGTATTGTGAATGAGTTGAGAACAACTGACTATGTAATGACTGACTTTGATTTAAATACAAAGTTGCTCTACTCAATGCCAAAAGAATGGTATACTGCTTGCAAATTCATCATTCAAAAGCAAAATTTCAATGAATTGAAATTGGATGATGTAGTATGTTTTCTTCAAGCTGCTGAACTTGAAATAATTGAGAATGAAATGATCAAGGAAGATAAACCAAGTTTCAATGTGTCAAATGCTTTAATTGCTCCAATGGGGAATCTTACAACAAAGAATCAACAACAAATTTCCATCATTGAAGAACCAAGTGATCACAACAATGAGACTGCTAGGTCATTCATTGGAGGTGGTTCAAGCAGTCAAGGTGGTCAACAGAGGTTTAATGTTCAATTGATTGATGATGATTCAGCCTCTGTGGGAAATGGAAATGCTCAAAGTGCTGGTGCAGGGCATGTTCAAGGGAGTGATACACAAGCCCTAATGTCTATGTTCACTGAGTCCTACAATGAATTTGTGGCCAAAAACATGATTCACACAAGTGTAGTGCAGGATGATTTGGAACAAATAGATGCTGATGACCTTGAAGACATGGATCTCAAATGGCAAGCTGCAATGTTGGCATTAAGAAGCAAGAGACTGTACAACAGAACTGGTAGATCACTAGTTCTGGTCCAAATGAGAGAATAGGATTTGATAAGTCCAAGGCTATCTGTTACAACTGTCAACAGCCTGGACACTTTGCAAGAGAGTTCAATTTGCCAAGGAACTTTCAAGTCAATCAGTTCCAACAGCCTAGAAACCAACAACAATACCAGCAGAATGTGAATAGAAACAACAACCAGCAGAACTTCAACAATAACCAAGGATTCAATCCCAACAACAACAACTTCCATCCAAATAACAACTTCAATCCCAATATTAATAACCACTATCAGCCTCAGATGAACAACCAGCAGGGCATGAATCAGAATCAAGTATATCAAATGAACAACAATCAGAATCAAGTTGTTCAAATCCCTGCAACTCACAACATTCCAGCAAACCAAAATCAACCAAGAAATCAAGGCAATGTGGCAGTAACTACTCAGCATGAGGGAAGCTTTGACTGGAGTAACCATGAGGAAGATATAGCAGATGATATCAGAAGAGCTAATGTGGAATTCATGGCCATAGACTCTGCATCTTCATCTAAGGAACATGCCACTCCATTGAATGATATATGGTATATGGATAGTGGTTGTTCTAGGCACATGACTTGTGACAAAAGGTCACTTGTGAATTATGTAGAGAAGTATGAGGGTCCAGTTGCCTTTGGGAGTGATGAAAATGGAGGAAAGATTGTGGGTAAAGGGATATTGACAAATGGGAAGGTGTCTTTTGACAATGTCTTTCATGTTGAGGGACTACAATACAATTTGTTGAGTATATCTCAAATGTGTGATAAGGGTTACAAAGTCAGTTTTGATGATTCTCATTGTTTCATCTTAAAACCTGAGTTTGTGATCCCACCTGAAATGATTATGATGATGGCACCAAGAAATGGCAACTTGTATGAGTTGAATATGAAAGATGCTATTTCAAGAGGTGGTGCATGTTTTGTTTCCAAAGCCACTGAAAATGAATCTAAATTGTGGCATAGGAAGTTGTGTCATATGAACTTAAAGAATATGAATAGACTGGTCAAGGGTGAACATGTGATTGGTTTACCTACAAGAGAATTTAAGTCAGATGATCATTGTGACTCATGTCAGAAAGGAAAACAACACAAGTCTACTCATAAGACAAAGCTTATCAACTCAATTGATCAACCACTTGAGTTACTTCACATGGATCTTTTTGGTCCTGTGAGTGTACCAAGTATTGGAAAGAAAAGATACTGTTTGGTGATCATTGATGACTATTCAAGATATACTTGGGTTTATTTCCTAAGTACCAAAGATGAGACTGCTGAGTTGATTAAGGGTTGTGTCACAATGATTGAAAACAAGCTGAATAAGAAAGTGAAGATGCTGAGAAGTGACAATGGTACTGAGTTCAAGAATGGAGTTATGGAAGAATTTTGTGCTATGAAAGGAATACTGCAACAATTTTCAGCTCCAAGAACTCCTAAACAAAATGGTGTTGCAGAAAGGAGAAACAGAACACTTATAGAAGCTGCAAGAACCATGTTGGCTGATGCTAACTTACCTGTCACATTCTGGGCTGAAGCAATCAACACTGCTTGTTATGTTCAGAACAGAGTGCTTGTGAACAAAAGGCATGATAAAACTCCATATGAGATTTTCAACAATAGAAAGCCTTACATCAAGTTCTTCAAGCCCTTTGGCTGCAAATGTTTCTTATTGAACACTAGAGACTATTTGAACAAGTTTCAAACTAAGTCACTAGACTGTTTCTTTGTCGGATATTCTACTCACTCAAAGGCTTACAGAGTTTATGTGAAAGATCACATGAGTGTGATAGAGTCATCTGACATTATTTTTAATGAGAATCAATTCAACACAGTCAGTGGTGTAACATGGCTGTTTGATCATGAAAAATTGATAAAGTCATTCAAGATTTATTCTGAAGACTTTGATGATACATTCTACAAGACCAGTGTACTTGAAGAAAATAAGAAGAAAGAACTGGACTTAGAAGAATTGTGGAAAAAGGTTGCCAGGAAAGGAAAGGAATACACTTTTGTGAATAGCTCCTCAAACAATGACATTGAACAAGATCAGGAAATGACAAGTCAAGATAGTACTGATGTACAAAATGATCATGTTCATAATGGGAGTGACACAGGCAATAAAACAAATGATGAAGAAGCTGCAACAACAGCAAGATTTCAAGACTTATTTCAAAGTTTGAATCTGGGAAACAATGGTGCATCCACTTCAAGACAACCCAATGATGAAGCACCAGAGTTTCATGATGCAGAAGCTGATTTGATCATTGAAGAACCTGAAATCAATGAAACAAATCTTGACACAAATTTGTCTACAAATACGATAATACAAACTCCTACTGTTGAAAAGAATCATCCTGCTGGAAATATCATTGGTGACCTGCATGAAAGAGTAACAAGGAGTCATTCTGAGATAGCTAACATCTGTATGTACTCTTGCTTTCTATCCCAATTAGAACCAAAGAATATTGCTCAAGCTTTAAAAGACAATAGTTGGGTAGAGGCAATGCAAGAGGAATTGGCTCAGTTTAGAGATTTACATGTATGGGATCTTGTAGACAAGCCACATGACAGATATGCAATAGGAACCAAATGGGTGTTCAGAAACAAAAGGGATGAAAGGGGTTTGGTGATTAAGAACAAAGCTAGACTTGTAGCACTGGGATGTCTTCAAAAGGAAGGGATAGACTTTGAGGAAGTGTTTGCACCAGTTGCAAGACTGGAAGCCATAAAGATTTTTCTTGCATATGCTGCCTCAAAGAACATTAAAGTATTCCAGCTTGATGTCAAATCTGCATTCCTTAATGGAAAGATTGATGAAGAAGTGTATGTGACTCAACCACCAGGTTTTGAGGATCCCATGTATCCAAACAGGGTGTATAAGCTAAACAAAGCCCTTTATGGTTTACATCAGGCTCCTAGAGCATGGTATGATGAGTTATCAACTCATTTACTTAAAAATGGCTTCACAAGGGGAGCCATTGACAAGACACTCTTCTACAAAAGACAAGGGTCAGATTTGCTGCTTGTACAAGTCTATGTTGATGATATCATCTTTGGATCTACAAATGAAAATATGTGTTTGGAGTTTGAAGAGGTGATGAAGTCCAAGTACAGCATGAGTTCCATGGGGGTAATGAATTTCTTTCTGGGACTACAAGTTCAACAAAAGGATGAAGGAATCTTCATTCACCAAGCTAAGTATGTGCAGGACATTTTGAATAAGTTCAACTGTCATGATTACAAGGCTGCCTCAACTCCAATGGACACCAAAGAAAAGATGATAGCTGATGAAAAGGGGGAGTCAGTTGATGAACATGAATACAGAGCAAAGATTGGATCTCTGATGTATCTGACTGCAACAAGACCAGATATCATGTTTGTTGTGTATGTATGTGCTAGGTTCCAGTAAAATCCAAAAGTCTCCCACATGAATGTTGTGAAAAGAATATTCAGATATTTGAAGGGAAGACCAGACTTAGGGATTTGGTATCCAAAGAACCAATCCTTTGATCTGATTGCATATACAGACAGTGATTATGATGGATGCAATATGAGTAGAAAGTCAACATCAGGGGGATGCCAGTTTTTGGGTGAAAGGCTAGTGTCATGGCAATGCAAGAAACAGACCACAGTGTCAATCTCCACTGCAGAAGCTGAATATGTTGCTGCATCTGCATGTTGTGCACAAGTTCTCTGGATTCAGAATCAGATGCTGGACTATGGTTTGAACTTTCTAAACACCCCTATTCTGATTGATAATACTGCTGCATATTTTACTGTTAAGAATCCTGTGCAACATTCTAAGACTAAGCATATTGAAATCAGACATCACTTCATCAGAGATTGTAGTGAAAAAGGTTTGATTGAAATGCAAAGAGTTGATGCAAGTGATAATCTGGCTGACCTATTCACCAAACCACTTGATAGAACCAGGTTCAACTTTCTTTTGAAAGCCCTGGGGATGATCAACTCTGATGAAATCTGATTAGGGATGTGTGCTTAGTTGTGTACCTCTATGTGCTACTTGAATATTTTAGAAGAGGTCACACATGTTGAATATGTTGCTGAATATGTTGCTGAATATGTTGCTAAATATGTTACTGAGTATGTTCTATGCTATGTGACTTAACTGTTTTCTGTGTGTGTCTCTCTATGATAACTGATTATTTTCTTAGAGATTACACATATTGAATATGTTTCAACTGAATGTTGATTGAATATGTTTTGATTATGTCACTGTTTTGAAGTTAACTGATAGGTGGTTAAGTAACTATCTGTGCAATTTGTTTGAAATTGATGACAATTCTTGACTATCTTGTTAACTGATCTGATGTTTTGATAAGTAATTTGATCTGTTTAGGTGAGCTTAATTGCTTATATAATGTCATGAGTAATCACATGTTTATGATTACTTGAATATGTTCCTAATCTGATCTTCTGAAGTTGTTAAGATAGAATAGACATTGAATGAGATTACAGTCTGTTTTTCTTGACGATGTAAGAATGATTAAGATTTGAGTATGTGATGCAACTGTTTATGTCAAAATGTGTTTTATGTCAAAATTAAGTGATTCAATGAAATTTATAATGAATTTTGCATAAATATTATATTTTGGTCAAAACATGAGCAAGTTGATTAATGGTGAAGATATATGATAAGATTATTCAGTTCAAGCTTTTAAGAAGCTTAAAAGAAGGATTTTTAAAGGGAAAGATCTCAAACAGTTGTTTTTGCTGAAAATTATGTCATTTGCCCAGTTGGAAGGACATGCACTTGTGTATGTTTGGTCCTTGAATCTCTTAGATTCAAAGGATAACCATTGACCTGAAAACTGAATGCATTTGGGGCAATTATGACTTGTTTCTTATTCCTTCACTTAAAACTATGTCAATAACTTTGACTTTGAAAGGACATATATTCACATGTATGTTTGGTCCTGTTTGACCACTTTTGGTCAAAACAGGATAGCCATTAACCTGACAATGAAGAGAAATTGGGGTGATTGAATATTAAACTGTATTTTATGGGAAATGATAGTACATTGACTACTTAGTTGATCATATGGAATTAATAGGCTAAAAAGGCCTTAGTATAGTCATTAACATGTATGGTTGCTTTCCCATGATGTTGTAAACTCTAAGGTGATATAAACACAATGGATACGCTAATCTTTATGTGGAGATGCATAGTTGTTTTGCATGTCTCAAGATAAATCTCTCCGAATGATATGGCAGAAAAGTGATTACCCAGTCATACACAAGTCTGCTGTTATTTGGTCAACCAAAATGAAACATTTTTTTATATATGACAAAGAACATGTTTTTAGAAAATTTGAGAAAATATCAAAAACAAGGGGAAGAATGAATAAATCAACCAAAAGTTGATAAGTGTTTTAAATATTTTATCAAACAAGAGGGCTACAACAAGAACTACAAAGATGTTGATAAAATATGTCTCATCTTGAATGAAAGGCATGTTGCTAACTGTAAGTCCAACGTTCAACCTCTATATGTTTGAATAACAAAAGTCCAAAAATACAATAAGTTCTGTTATAAGAAACTATTTTTGACCAAATACAAGAGGTTGGAGTCAAATTGGGGTGATCTGGGGAAAGCCAAATAAGCTTTGAGAAGATATATGAGGCATCATAGCACAGTGTTGACCATTATTGCATTATGCTCAAATTGAACCTTAATCATATCACCAAAGAGATGAAAATCATGCTAAGTTTATACCTGCTGTTAACCTATCTAAGTTGTCATAATAATGCTGAGAAAAAAAGTAATGAGATAGCTACTTAGTCAATATGATCCCATTCCTGAGATCTTTTCAGTTTATATAAGAAATTGTTTTGAAATGAAGTATAACTGAAATTTGATCTCTAAATGCACCATTTGCTCTTAAACTATGTTCTGAAACGATACATAACTTAGAAATGTCTTTGAAAAGTGGTTTAAGTCAAAAAGTGTTGCATTTTGCCTAAAATAGGCTGAATATGTAAGTTCGAGTAAGGTTTGATGATTTATAACCTTCTCGAGCACAAACTGTTTGAATATGTATTTTCGGGTAAGGTTAATAAGGTTTAACCTTTCCGAATACAAAACAGGTGATTATGTCTGAATATGTAAGTTCGAGTAAGGTTTGATGAGTTATAACCTTCTCGAGCACAAACTGTTTGAATATGTATTTTCGGGTAAGGTTAACCTTTCCGAGTACAAAACAGTTGTGTATGTGTTAATATGTTGGTTCGGGTAAGGTTAACCTTTCTGAGTACAAAACAGTTGTGTATGTGTGAATATGTTGGTTCGGGTAAGGTTTGACAACTTTCAACCTTTCCGAGTAAGCTTAGTCATTTTTGACTAACATTATGATTTTCGGGCATGCTTTGAAGTGTTTACACTGTCGCACTCACTTTCCGAGCAAGCTTGAAGTCTTGAGATGATTATGTGTTGAAATAGCTAACTGTTAACAAGAAATTCTTGTTTCGAGTAAGCTATGCATGTTTTATGTTAGCTTCGAATAAGCTATGCATGTAATATGTTGATTGTGTTTTCAAGCAAACTTTGTGAACTTAAGTGAGTACACCAAGTAAGCTTTGTGTGAATATGTTGTTAGGAAAGGTTTGTTAATCTTTCCGGGCACGCTTAGATGTTACTGTTTAAGTTTGTCATTTTTTGGGTATGGTTTGATATGATAAGTTCCCTCGAACAAGGGCATACCTGATGATTGAATGTGTTTATCCTAGCAAGCTTAGTGCTAACTTAGGATTTTCGAGCAAGCTCTACGAAATTTTAGACTATAGCACACTTAAATGTTTATGTGTTTAATTTCATTCCGAGCATGCTCTGTGATATATGTGTTTATGATTTCTTTGAAATACAAGTGTTTTCGGGCAAACTTTGTTTTCCGAGCACACTTTATATTTCGGGTACACTTGTGTTCCTTCAATATACTTGGTAATTTTCAAAACCTAACTTTCCGAGTACACTGTCTGCTAGAATTTTGTCTCTAGCACACTTTTTATTATATGAAAGTTATTCGGGTATACTTTGCATAAAATTGTTGTCCGAGCACACTTTACATTTGAAAGAGTGCTCGAGCACAATCTTCATACAAGCATACTTGAATGAATGCATTGATTGAATATGTAAGTTAGTATGATGAAATTGTTTAGACTCATACTTGAATGAATACGTTGTTTGAATATGTTAGTGATTATGGTTTTTAGGGTTCATGCTAGATAAGTTTTAATTTGAATTTGAGAAATTTTTGGGAGGATCTTAATTGATTCTTAATAAGAATGTTTATTTGATAACTATATTTGATTATTTGTCTTGCGATTTATTTCTCAAGAAATCAAGTATTTAGGGTAAGCTTTCTTCATTATATCTTAACTTTAAATTAATTTACTTGATCGAGCAAGGTTTAAAAAGAGAAGTATTCGGGCAAACTTTATATTCAAAATGAACATCTTTTCGAGTAAAGTTTGACCGAGCAAGGTTTGTTAGTGGAAGAAGATCGAGTAGACGTTGGGTAAATTAATTTTTCGAGTAAGGTCTTATGATTTTAAATGAGATTAAATGTTTTTAATATATCAAGTGGATAACGTTACTGGTTGACAGCTAGTAATTCACAAGAAGACAAAAAACATTTAAAACCCACTTTCAAAATGTATAAAAGAGGGACTTAGGGAAATTTCTTCTACATTATTTCCCTCTATCTCTCTCCTTCCACTGCAAATCTCTCTTACTAAGAAAAATAACCGACTTAACGAATTCAAGATTAAACCAAACCCTAATTTTTATCAGCCACAAATTTCCGACTCGGTAAGCATAAAATTTTATGTTTTCCGATCACGATTAGATTGTTATTGTGACATGATTATGTATTCGAGTACTAACACTCTGGTTATGTGTTTAGGTTATTAATTTGTCAAAGAACAGGTTCTTGAAGATTTCTTTCTTTCTTCTTCATTTTTATAACTTGAAATTGTCAAAAGTTTTAAACTTTATGTTTAATTTCACTTTAAATATGTTTGTTTATGTTTTACAGATATGGCAGACAACGAGCCGAAGTATGTGTTTGAGCTAAAGCACAATATGTGCGCACTACTACAAGTAACACCAGAAAATGAACCGATGGCTCGAATGATCTTATGGATGGCACGGTCAAACATTAGCTTTGCTCTCACTGAAAGCCCGATTATCTACAGAAATCACTCCTTGGATTTCTGGAGATCAGCAGAGCTTATTGAAGACGGTAATGAAAGACGAATCGAGGCAACCGTGGCCAGACAGGAGATACAGATCACTGAAAGATTGATCAGAAGATGTTTAAGACTGAATGATGATGATCACAATCACATCAGCTTCGATACAAAGCATCTGTTGAAGATTTTCAGAGAAACTATGGGGTATCAAGGAAATGTCCATGAGGGACAGTTTCAGAAGGGATTATTTCCAATGTTGTACAGATTTTTGATTCATCACATCATACATGGATTTGCTCCGAGAAAGGGATCATGGACTCTGATGAGTCTTGATCTAGAAAATGCCACCGTTGGAACAATCTATGATCTGCCATTTAATTTTTCCAAGATGATATTTGATGGGCTAGTGGGGAATCTAAAGAAACCGGAAAGAAAAAGATTTTTACAGTACCCGAGATTCCTGCAGATCATATTCAATAGCACACTACAAGATTTACCAACAATTGGAACCACCCATAAACTGCAAGATCCCGATGCCTACAAGAGAATAAAGAATCCTGGTGTATCTAACACTTTTGATGCAAATATTCCATTTGAAATTTTACCTTGGTTATTAAACCATGATCTGGCTGTTATGCATGTGCCTGAGCTTAGCTCAGAGGAAGAAGAAGGGAGTGATGATGAGAGTGCTGGAGGAGACTCTGATGATGATGTTGATGGTAATGACGGTGGAGATGGTTTGGAGATGGAGATGATGGCACCTGAACAAGGGGAGCAAAGGGAAGACATTGAACAACCAATCCCAACACTATCACACTCACCACCACCAACCTCACCACATCAAACACCACCTCAATCATTTAACTTAGACCAACCTAAAACCTCCACCCAACACACACAATCCCCATCCATCACTGAACAACCCACTTTTGAACCATTCCCTACAACCCCACCCTCAAGCCAACAAGATAACACACTTCAAAGAAATATTGAACTAATGTTGGAGAATGATGAGTTGAAGAGGAGAGTTGAGGAGGTTAGGGATGAAAATGTTGAGTTGAGTAGAAAGAATGAAGAGCTAACAAATGAAAATGAAATGTTGTTAAAAAGGTTAGCTGATGCTGAACTGATGATTCGAACCCTGGTGCAGGAGGTTGAGAAGACCTCAGCTGCCCCAAAACAGGGGGAGAATATAAATGATGATGTTGTGGGTATGACTAATGCAGAAAGTATTGATAATATTGATGGTTTGAAATGATTATGAATGATTATGATGTTAGTGATGAATCTGAAATGGAAGTGAGAGAAGAAGTAATCAATGATGATGATGAGAATGTGCTAACAGAAGAGTTGACTGATATTGTGGATGAGGAATTGACTGTAGATAATGTGAATGAGAATGCTACTACTGAGGAACTAATAAACACTGAACCTGAAGATGATCAAGAAGTTAGTTCCAAGAGAGCAGAGCATGATTCTGAATTAGATCAACTGTTCAAGGAAATTGATGAATATGAAACTTCTGATGAAGAGGAAGATGAAGAGCAGTTGAGAAAGAGAAAAGAAAAAGGTAAAGGGATAGCAATAGAGGTTGAGCCTGCTGTGTATGTAGAAAAAGATGTATCCTTTGTAGATACTGCTGCTGCTGCTGCTCTTGCTGAGAGAGAAAGACTTATTAAAGAATCAATGGAAAGGGAAGCAATTGCCCATTCCTTGACTGAAGAAGAGTTGGCACAGCAGGACCTATTGATCAAAGAAGCCAATGTAGCAAAAGAAATATTTCAAGATGTGGCAGATCAAGAGGTTATTGAAATTCTGGTGAATATGAACAAAACTCAAGAGTTTGATGACTCCTTGAGAAAGGTGGTTAACAAGTTTCAGGAGCAACAATCGGAGACTGTTGAACCATCAACCAATCTTAACACTGACATGATTATACCTGAAGAGATTGGGGAGTCAATTGCATATGCAGCTGCCAAGAAATGGGCAGAACAGGTTAAGGAGGATATGAAAAAGAACCCTGCTAGTAACTGGGGAGAAAGAAGATATGACAAGACCTATCAAAGAAGAAAGAAATCTGCTGAACAGACTGATGATAAACCAATCAGGGCAATCCCCTTGAAAACACTGAAACCAGGAGAAAAATTACCAGGGGTCCCTGATGTTGATGTCCCTGAGGTTGAGGTTCTTGATGTGAATGTTACTGAACCAGAGCATCCTGCCTCTGATGAACCCAAAATAGATGCCATGATTGATTTATCAGATGATGAGGAGGATGACTCTGAGGAGTCTGATGAAGAGGGTGATGACAACCCTGATCAAGGAAGTGAAAAAGTTGGTACAAGCTCTACTGCTGAGACCCCTCAAGCTGAAATGACTTATATTCAAAGGGGCATAATTGAAATAAATGCAGAGGAAGTCCTAAAGAAGGTTGAGAAAAGAAAGAAAAATACTGAGCATTATAAGAACTATTTGAAAGTCAGAGGTTATCCTGAAGCTGCCTTAGAAAAATACACTGCTGAACAAATTCAAGATCTTTATAACAGTGAGAAAGAGATAGTTGCAGAAAAATTTGTGAAACAAGATGATAAGATGGAATTGGAAGAATTAAAGAAGAAATATGATGGCATGTGTGGGTATTTAATTGAGAAAGGCATGAAGCCTGAGGTTGTGAGAAATCTGAGCAAGGAGGCAGTATTTGACCAATATTCTAAAAGGAAAGAGAAAGAGATGAAAAAGGTCTATACTGAGAGCACAATTCAAACAGAACTACCTAATGAGCCTCCAAAGAAGAAAAGAAGAATTCAGACCTTAAGGGAGAAGGAAAAAGAGCAAGTCAAACCTGTTGAAATTCCTATCCCTCAAGATGATGCCAAAATTGAACAAGAAACTGAACCATTTATGTCTTGGGAGAATGAGGAAATGATCAGCATCCTAAGAAACATAATGATAAACAAGAGAGGGATGACTGAAGAAGACTTTAATGTGTTGGAGAAAGAGGACTTGAAGACTCTTTTCTATCTGCAGAAGGATGAATGGGAAAAAGCATTAAGGGAGGGAGAAAATCCCAGATATTACTCTGATGGCAGATTTGTGCCTGCTGGACTAGCAATAACTCCAGGAATGATCAAAATGTTAATTGAGCTAGAGGCAGCAGGACATGACATAGTGGAGATTGCAAACCTTCCTACTGAGATGGTGGAAGCAATATTTGTGAAGACATTCAACTTGGGACCTCAAAAGCCCAAGAAATCAATTCCATTCAGACCTCCAATCCATCAAAGATTGCAAAGAGGAAGAGGCCAAGCAGGAAGAGGGGAATCAAGCAGCTCAGTACAACAAAGAACAAGGTCACAGTCTGATGTGGTACTACCCAGAGAGCTGTACTATGATTCAGTTACTAATTCTATGAAAGTGATTATGGAGAGAAGAATGCTAAGGGAGATTGTGGTCAGAAGTGACTTCCGTGAGTATAATGAAGATCAATTAAGAAGGATGGCCACACTTCACTTGTATGATTACAGGAACAGGGACAGATCAGCAGGAAGACAGATGAATGACTTATCTAAGTACCTGCAAGAACAGGCTGCTGATGGGTTCAAATTTTTGAAAGAAAAGAGAAGTTGGAGACTGATCCAACTTCACAAGTCAAAGAGGTCAGAAAAACTGAAGAAAATGGACAAGGCTGAACTGAACTACCAGATGAGAGTCCGAGATCAGAATCCTCTGTCCAACATGGAGACTTGTATAAGCTTGGGAAGAATGATGAGAAGGCCAAATTACACAGTGCAGAAGAATGGTGTCATTACAGAAGTTGAATACAAAGAAGACACTGGCTACTATGTGCTGAGGAACTCAGATGGGAAGGCCTTGGCAACAATCAAGAAGGATGCAGATCTGACATGCCTACATAATGATGATCTTACTGATATAAGAGACTTGGTGATACCAGAAGGACACACTCACTACCAAGTGCTCAATATATTCAGAGAAAGAGCAGCATCTGTGATCCAGCTGAGAAGACAAGCAGCCCACAATGAGAGGAAAATACAAATGAATAGAATAGGCTTTGCTTTGTAATGTCTTCGGACAGACCTTCGATTATGTAATTTTTACTTATGTAATTCAATTATGAAATTTGATGTGTATTTTGCTAAGTGTAAGTAACCATAGAGTGTTTTGGGTCAGCTGAGGTGTTCCAATCTAGGGGTAGATTGTTGGGTCAAGAGTTTGACCCAAATGAGGAGATTTGACCTAAATGAAGAATATTGAAGATTGGAATCTTCTCAACCTTCTCAGAAACTGCTAAGTATTGAACCCGGGTACACCTTGGACCATCGAGTAAGCTTTTACTTAGCCGAGTACAAGATTTTGCCTTCCGGGCACGGTTTACTTCAAATAATCTTCTTAAGTGGATATCCGAGCAAGGTATGCTTTTTAGTGATTTCCGAGTAAGGTTCATTAATTTGGCATATCCGAGTAAGGTTCACTTTGTCAAGCAGGGTTGTTCTTCAAGACCAAGTATTTTACTCTTCCGAGTAAGGTTTGGTCAACCAAGTCCAATAAGCCAAGTAATTGGAAGACCGGGCAAGGTATTCTTTAATAAATATGGTCCGAGTATACTTGATGAGTTGATGGAATATCTCTAAGTCATATCGAGTAAGGTTCTGCTCAAGTAAGGTATGTACTCCCGAGTACGCCTTATCAATAAGTTGTTTAACTGACAATGAGCCGAACAGGATCTTAGAAGAACAAGGTTGCTCGTAAGGATTTGTCGAGCAAAGTTTGATAAGTCCAAGAAGATTGAAGTCTACTCGGTGAATATTTTACTTGGTAAAATATTTGTTAAGTAAAGTCTACCCGGAAACTGTTTCCTAGTACACCTCTATGTTTACCAAGTCTGAAGGAAGGCCGAGTACACTGCATACTCGGAGACTGAATTTAATGAAAAGCCTACCTGGAAGACTTGTTTTACACTTAGTATAATTTTTGAATATGTAAATTGAATATGTACTATCGGATAGGGTTTCTAGAAGGAATGACAGCTGTCCTAGGTTGGCAGGCCTATAAATAGAATAATTAGGGTACGCCGCCAGAGACACGAGACACAGAGAGGATAAGACCGACACATTAATTAAGAGAATATTTTGTGTGTGACGGCTGTCCTAAGATTCCTCCTAAACCCTAATCGATTATCCTTTTGTATGATTAACGTTATATAAATGGAAATCTTTTGAGTGAATCCTTCGTGTGTCTTCGTATTTTGAATATTCACTGCAACCATATGTTTGTTATTGATTCCGCCTTTAACAAACGGTCATCTTTCTAAACATAGTAACCCGTTATTAACTCGCTTGTCAACACGATTAATTTTGTGTGAGTTATGACATGATTGATTAAGATCCGATCCGAAACGACCTGACGTATTTTAAATTGTTGTGTGTCTGTTTAGAGGATTTTAAAGTTCATTAATTAACACTTTAACCCATCTTACCTTTTGCACCCGTTAACCCACGAAGGGAGTATTGCGACATTCTTTAACCTTTGTCAAGTTAACATTATTGCCCTGGATATACGCCAGGGTCTTAGACTTCACTAATTAAAGTCAAATCTAGTCGCTCATAGTAAATCTTCAAACAGTCGAAAAACAAACTATTCAATTAGCAAACAAAAACCAAATTACTAAAAGTGTGAAAACACGCTAAGCTATGCTCAGCTCGACAAGGACAAGGACAAGGACTGAGCTTCACGAACTCACTTATTTATGAACATGTCTTATGATAACCATTTAGATAATAAATGCTAGAATTTTAAAATGGATTCATGTATGATATTATAATTTATTAATAGATTATTTACAAATTCAAAATTTAAATGTGAATACAGAAATATATTAACTGATAAATTACAAAATGATTTAAATTTAAAAATATTAAAGTTTTATATTTAAAAAAATAAATATTTATTAATTTAATTTTTCGAATTAAAATGATTATTATTTAAAAGACAAAGTTTCAAATAAGTAAATAATCTTAATTTATAGACGTGTTTCTATTTATATATATAAAAAATTAAATTATTGAGTAAGCTTACAATATAAAAGCACATGATTTAGAGAGTTTATTACAAGTACACTTATTAGCCAAACAATAAACATGTGAACAATATCTATACACATATAACTTATAACTACATGATCTTGTTGTCTATCATATCTATCATATTATGTGTTATTTTTAACTTGTGACTCTTTATAATGAAACAAAACTATGTTGAATTCTTTTGGGTATCGGCTAGGTTTGTTACGTACAAGAACTAAACCCAACGCATAATTTTGTTAGATTGACATATTCAAAACAAAAACATGGACGTTGTGATAACAAGTTGACGCGAATTCGACCGGTATCTGTTATGCTCGTTACGATATCAGAAGTAAACATAAAAAATAATTTTTTCGCCTGCTATGTTCATTATGTTAAAAGACATGTATTTTTTAAAGTATAAAACTAAAATCAAAACTTAAAAAGGAAAAAAAATATTTTGAATGATAAAAAGAAAATAATCAATTACCATATCATACATCTACACTCTTTTTTTATGCCAACAATTAATAATTTTAAAGGAAAACAAAATGAAACATATAAACTATTGGCGTAAAAAAAATGTAGATGCGTGATACGCTATGGTAATCAAACACAAGTACCTTGTTTAAAAGAAGAAAGCAATACCAAAACACCAACAGATCAAATTTGATTTACTAAGACTTTTAATAAGTTTAAACATTAATTTTTTTGTTAAACATTGAAATTATAGAAAGCACAGGGACGTATTTGTTGGTTAATCATCGATCCCGTTAAACTTTCGTTAAGTATTTTGTTAGTTTATTAAGGAATAGATAAACTTTGTTAGAATGTTTTGTTAACAAAGTTAGGGTACAAAGTGTAATTAACTGATAGTTTGTGTATATTATTGTAATTAGTTACAAAATAAACAAAGGGTTGCGTCGTTTATACGTACCGTCGTGACGATAGAAAGTAACCGCCGGTGGGTATAAATACCTCTGACCACCATCATTGTAAATCATCCGTTTTCAATTACAAATCAATAATACAAGATTCGTTTATTATAATTGTTGTTATTTACGTATTATTGTTCGATTATTCGATCTCGTGGTCATCAATTGGTATCAGAGCGAGGCTCTAAAACCGCAAATTCGGAACCCTAATCGGTGAATTGCAATAACCAAGGAAGAAGATGGATGAGAAGTACCTGTTGAAAGACCGGCGAAATATATCAACAAGGGATTTAACGGCCGACGTGGCTAGTATTATTCGGAAAAAGGAACATGAAAGTGATTTATAGCCGGCGGTAGTTTTGGAGAAACCCGATCTATCTTGACGGAAGGATAAAGTATCGGTGATAAAGACATCCAGAACGTGTAAAGTTGTTTCAACTTTCAAGGGAAACTAAAAGAAAATTAGGAATTCTTGGGTTTTGCAACGTGTGGACAAAAGTCAAGGCCCTCAACTTTCAATAATACAATATTCGTTTATTATAATTGTTGTTATTTACGTATTAATGTTCGATTATTCGATCACGTGGCCCTCAATTGGTATCAGATCAAAGCTCTAAAAACCCCAAATTCGGAACCCTAATTGGTGAATTTCAATAACCAGGGAAGAAGACAGATGAGAAGTACCTGTTGAAAGACCGGCGAAATATATCAACAAGGGATTTAACGGCCGACGTGGCTAGTATTAGTCGAAAAAAGGAACAGGATAATGATTTATAGCCAGCGGTAGTTTTGGAGAAACCCGATCTATCTTGATAGATGGATAAAGCATCGGTGATAAAGACATCCAGAACGTGTAAAGTTGTTTCAACTTTTCAAGGGAAACTAAAAGAAAATTAGGAATTCTTGGGTTTTGCAACGTGTGGACAAAAGTCAAGGAATTAATACAAATTAAAGAAAATTTTCATTATTTTTGAATTAAAATCAAGTATTAGATAAAGAAATTCAAGGTATTTTTATCAAATAAAAAAATCAAAACTGATTCAAATAGCAAGACTCCGAACCTTCGTGATTCGTTGAGAACAAGTGGCTCCGAAATTCGTGATTTGTAGAGCAAGAGTAAGACCTGTGTGGCAATAAGACCTGTGTGGCGTCTAAGACATGTGTGGCAATCTAAGTCCTGTGTGGCACCTAAGACATGTGTGGCAAACAAAGACCTGTGTGGCAAATAAATCCTGTGTGGTAAGAACAAAACCTGTGTGGTTAGAAGTATGAAAATATGTCTAGTAAAGAAGATTCATCAAGTGGATCAACAAAATCGCGTGAGCAGGGGAATATATCTCTTCAATGTCCAAAATTGACTGAGTCAAACTATACGACATGGGCGTTACTGATGGAGACAATCTTAAAGGCTTATGGTCTTTGGGAAGCGGTTAGCTCAGAAGAAGAAGTTGATGAAAAGAAGGCATATACGACCAAGGCAATGATCCTACTAACGTTGCCAGAAGATATTTTGATGCAAGTGGCACAACACCCGACAATAAAAGAAGTGTGGGAGGCGATAAAAGTTCGACATCTAGGAACGGATGTAGTTCAGAAAGCACGTCTACAAACATTGAGCGAGTTAGAAAAGTTTAAGATGAGAGAAAATTAAATCGTGAGTGATTTCTCTGGAAAATTGGGAAACATAAGAGCCAAATTTAAAAGTTTTGGTTCCAATCTCAAGATGAGATAATTGTAAGGAAATTGCTCAATTCAGTTCCAAAGAAATTTCTATCAATCATGGCATTTATCTAACAATATTTGGAAATTGACAAAATGCCATTTGAAGAAGCGGTAGGAAGTATCATAGCTTTTGAAGAACGCCTTAAAAGTCAAGACACTAGAAGACGATAACGAAAGAAAGCTTTTGATGGCTAGTAATCATCCTAAGAATTGGCGTCATGAAAAAGGTCGTGGTAATAGAAGCCAAGACAAAGATCAAGGAAAAGAACCTTTCAAAGAAGAGAGAAGACGTGGAAATGCGAGTCGCGGAAACAAAGACAAAAGTGATCTCAAGTGCTGTGAATGTAATGAATATGGTCACTTCGCATATGAATGCCCAAAATGGATAAACAAAGAAAAAGAAGATCCGGAGGCTCATCTCATACATAGTTTAACTACACTACTATGAAAACAAAGCAAGCCATGTTGAAGATCGAGATTAAGGGGGTGATTGTTGGTTAATCATCGATATCGTTAAAGTTTCGTTAAATATTTCGTTAGTTTATTAAGGAATAGATAAACTTTGTTAGAATGTTCTGTTAACAAAGTTAGGGTACAAAGTGTAATTAATATATCGTTTGTGTATATTATTGTAATTAGTTAGAAAATAAACAAAGGGTTGCGTCGTTTATACGTACCTTCGTGACGATAGAAAGTAACCGCGGGTGGGTATAAATACCTCCGACCACCATCATTGTAAATCATCCGTTTTCAATTACAAATCAATAATACAAGATTCGTTTATTATAATTGTTGTTATTTACGTATTATTGTTCGATTATTCGATACCGTGGCCCTCAGTATTCCCACTCTTTTAACAGTTTAACCCAAACAGACTCCTACTTATCCGGCGCCGACAAAACTAATCGAAGCCAAACACAAAAATAACAAGGGCCTAGTGGTTAGGGTTCAATCTTTCACAACCTCCGATAGCCACCCTTGCACCGGTAAGCTTAATTACATACAGTTCATTCAAATTCAAATGCTTAATTTTTGGGTTCCATAAGTTTTAACATAACCACGCATAGAAGCAATTGTCAACCACGATCACAAACAACAGGTCAGTGCGATTAACGAAAAGGTAAGAATTCCTATGTTTCGTTTTACTCAGTACCGTTACAAAAAGGATGATTTTGTTGTTCTGTTTGAGGTTTAAAGTAGAGATGTTTGTCTTGAAATTTAAATTATTAAAGTAGATTTTTTTTTGGATTTGATTGTGATATGGTTTGTGATTAGGGTCTCATATAATACTTGATGCAAGTAATTTGCTTGACATTCTCCTGGTGTTGTCAAAACATTATTTTTGCTGGTATGCAAGTAATTTACTTTAATTTCACACGAACCTTTATTCTCAAAATATTATAAAATAGTTATTTACCTGGCGCATTGCGACGGGTGGGGAAGCTATCAGCACGGAGAGTATCTCGCAAATACATAAAGTGGTAAACGTTTAGAAAATACATAGATAGTTGCATTAAGTAGTCAAAGTAGCATTGGAGCAACACCTTTCAGTTTACAATAGTAACTTCCCGATATTTGTATCACTAAGACGGCTGTGTGTCCGGTACCTCAGGCCAAAGTGTGATCCTAACTGATGTGTTGCTGTTTTAAGGGAAAAAATTTGTGTATGGAAGATTGTTAGTACCCATAAGAAATAAGAGAAACATTTTGGCTGAACTGTTACCTGTTGTTTTTCAGAGTAAGATAAGTTTTCCTATTTTTCTCAGCATCTTCAGATGATGTAATTGCCACAAGACATCGAATATAATCTAAAATAAGTATTTGGTGTTAATACATTCATAATATCGTTTTATAAAATAATTATAATGTGTTGTTTGTATTAGATGTTTATTGCAAACATTATTATGGTTGAATAAAACGAACTCCTAGTTGTAATCATTTGACCGTACTGCGGGTTTTGCCCTTTACAGTTGACTTATTTTCATTTTTCACTATGTCTATTGGCATTTTCCTGTCTGTTTTAATTATTTCTTTATACATGTTTGCAACCAGTAGCTTGTTTGCTTATTAGTTTATTGTATGTTTCAAACTTTTCATTAGTAAATAATGTATAGACATTCTAATCTGTCTTTATTCACACACTAAAAGATCATATTTTGTTTGGGCTAAATCTAAGATTATTAATGTGTTAACTAGGTAGATTCAAATAACTAAAAATCTCATATGATAAACGGTAGCCATTCTTTAACGGGCCTGTTGTATTTATGAATGTAGACGTGTGTTTAGTCAACATCTACAATTTGTCCTTTTACGTTATATATAAACGTAAAATTACATGGTTTAACGGGTTCATTTGTTAGTCCATATCGGTAATGAGCAAAGGTGAGGCAGGGCCTGTTTTTAAGTAAGCTCGCGAAGCCGGTCCATATCAGTTATGAGCAAACACATTAAACACACAAACATATAAACCGAGAACATAGCTCCACCATCCACACAAAGGTTATTTGGCTATTAAAATTGTTAGATATAATTAAATTATACCCTTTAACCTTCACATATATTCAACACACGCATATAAACATTCTCGATACACAAACGAACAAGTCACATCACATTAGAACATTAACATAATGGATTTGAACACCTACACACACCACATAACACAGCAAAGTTAACTGTAACAAAACAACTATGATTAACATAAACGAATCCTAGAATTACTGCAACATAAAAGATGCTAAACGTATTCACAAACATATACTTTAATTAAAAGTAAATCTTATACTCAGTTGTCTTTTAAGTTTAATATTTTGACCTAAATACCAAACCAATTTAATTTATGGCATATAAAATAGATTCACAGTTCAATCAGAACCCTTTAATACTTATAAACGGGCTCGGATCCCAGCAACCTGCAAACATGAACAGTTTAAGAACACTGGTGAAGCCAGAAAAGACCTAACTTAAGCAACAGCTGCTATCCCAGATTTACCACAGCTCTTCAACAGGTATGCACGTATCAGTCCGCTGTCAAACTACTGTTAGATAGGCTCTGCTAGAGTTTCTGTCAAACGACTTCTGCAATTTACTTGTTCTTTTTAATCTCCAAAAATATTTTATCTTGTTTAATTTTTTCATAAATCGCTTAACGGGCCGAAACAGGAAACTGAACCCAACCGATTTATATTGACAATCCAACAATAACAGTTCCTCTTAAACAGTTCCTTCAACCACAACCATCCGGCCACAACCAAACTTTAGTTTTCTAACTAAAACTATCTAATATATAGCAAAATATATGAGCAATGAACAAAGTTTGTGGCACCAAACTTCTTTCTTTTACTAATTATATAATTAGATAATAGCTAATTATCATTATAAAGTATATTATTTTTTTTTGGATTTGATTGTGATATGGTTTGTGATTAGGGTCTAAATATAATAAATGATGCAAGTAATTTGCTTGACATTCTCCTGGTGTTGTTCTCAATGACGTCATGGAGAAGTAATTTCAAACTTCTGGGTTTATGAATAGGTTCATTGCTCAAATGGAATGAGACTCATGTTATTTTCTTGATGCATAATACGCAGATTGGTCATATGTAATTTAAAGGGATTGTTGCAGACCATGAAGAGAGAAATCAAGGACACAAAGGCCCTCAAGTTAGTTCATTTTTATTATCTTTTGATTGTGTAGCCTCTAATGGATTGTCCTAATCAACCTGCTTAATAAGTGTTTTCAAATTTCTAATTATAATGCTTATCTTTTATTATTGTGTCATATTTTTATTTTGTGTTGAATATTATCCGACACGAACCGTCAAACCGACCAAAAAATTTATATGTCTGGTCCTATTAAATTGAATCATCTAAAAATAGTGAACCCACTGGAAAAAGTTCTTTTATCCGCCACTTTATTTAGGTACAAATTTAGTCGGGTAATGTGCTTATTCAGGTATGGGTGAGATCAGGCTAGATGGGTTTATTTTGGGTACGAGGTGACATGTTTATTCAGATAAAGCTAACCAGAATCACTTTTTGAATCACCCATAATGCAATCTGGAACACAACTCAATGAAACATGAATCAGCTGTTTTTTTGTTCAATACTATTTCCCAAATTATCCTTATGTTACAACTTTGATTGTAGCAACACAGTTGACTTTTTCATTATTCAAACAAAACTTTTAATTGTTCACACTCACTGTATGCGATGTATAAAAACTTGAATAAAAGTATGTGCATATTATATATGTACTATTATTAAAACTATATCACAATTTAATCCATTGAAAGTCAAAGCTTTAACAATTAAATACGGGCTCGGAGTTCACAAATTTAACATCAGAACTTTTGTACCAGATCTTCTAGACTCCACATGATACAATGAAATTAAAAAACCTTGTTTACTTTAGCAATGTTTTCAACTGTGGACTTCTGCAAGTCAAACCAAAGCATGTAATATTTTTTAACATATGACAATTTTTTTGACAGTTGACTTTTCCAAGTCAGCCTCTTTACTTTTTTAACAAATATTGCAACTTAAACTGTGCTTCAACACTTATTTTATTCTTGCAATTCGAGGCTCAAAAAATACAAACTGTGCTTGTTAGTCAAAATCACAACCATTTTGACTATGAATTTGTTCTTTTATCAATAATAAGTTGCCTTTTTAATCCATTGGTTCTGTCGCATAACCTGAATCAGCCTTTTTGAAAGTAAATGGGTCGTAACTGATTTTAATGCTTTTGAACATTTTGAAGGTCCGGTTATGCTTGACTATTGATGTGAGAAAGGAGTACTATACAGAGTCAACAATTCCACCAAGCTTTAGGCATTGACAATTCCCTCATTTATACAAAAAAAAATCATTCCAGGTATTTCTATTCTAATGTTGTAGCTTAATATATAATCATAGCGTCATAAAAACAAAACTCAAATAAACGAGTTCGTTTAATAAAACCGGTTAAACACGAACATCACTAGTTTAGATTTGGGTATGCCTAAAGGGCATGATTTGTAAACCTAACTAATTAAAACAGGTGAGACTGGCACGATTTATAAACCTAACAAATTAGAACAGGTACAAACGAGTTTATCTTGCCAGGTTTATGATTATGTTACCTTAAAAACCAAATATTAATGTTTTATTTTGATAAATTGTTTATTTATGTTTGTCATTAACCAGGACTTCGGAATGAATTTTGATAAGAGCTGGATTAAAATCACTAATAAGGCATATCCAACGTTCATTAAAAAAGCTCTAGCCTTTGCAAATTGGGCTAATAGATACGCTGATAGTGAAGGTAAGATACATTGTCCATGTAGAAAATGTGTTAATGCAAGAAGACATGATCCAAAAATTGTTTCTACGCATATCATACATAATGGTTTTGAACCGACATATAATATATGGATATATCAAGGTGAACATCTACCGGGTTATGAAACAGATGGAACAGATAGTGAGTGTGATGAAAGTGAAAACGATTCAAATGACGGTTTCGAGGATTTACTTAATGACGCGTTACCTACAGGCGGCGAAACCGAAGCTGAAAATTTCAGGGACGATGCTGATCAACGTAATAACCTAAATGTGGAGAAGTTATTTATCGATATGGAGAAGCCTTTATACCCGGGGTGTGATGAGTTTTCTGTACTAAGCTTTTTACTTGAGTTGATGAATGTGAAGTTAACCTGTAAAATGACAAATGTGTCAATGGATATGATTCTGAATTTATTTAGCCGAGCTTACAAGGATGCAAACTTGCCGAGGAACCATTATGAGGCGAAAAAATATTTACGCACTCTTGGATTGGGATATGAATCTATCCATGCTTGTAAACATGATTGTGCATTATTTTGGAAAGCATATGCAGAATTACAAAATTGTCCAGTTTGTAGAACTAGTCGTTATGAAGAAAACGATAAAGGAAAGAAGAAACCGGTAAAAGTCTTGCGTTACTTTCCTGTCACAAGTAGGCTTAAACGCTTATATGCCTCAAGACACACTGCAAAGGAAATGTTGTGGCACGATCAATAAAGAAACAAAAAGGAGGGGGTTCTTAGGCATCCGGCAGACGGACAAGCGTGAAAGCAATTTGACACAATGTTTCCCGATTTTGCAAATGATCCTAGAAATATTCGCCTAGGGCTTGCCAGTGATGGTTTTAATCCTTTTGGGGAAATGAGTCTCTCCTATAGTATGTGGCCTGTTGTGCTCATAGCATACAATTTGCCACCTTGGAAGTCTATGATTGTGTTGAGTCAAACAATTGACCTAAGGGGGAGATTGTTGAGTCAAAGATTTGACCAGAATGAAGTATATGGAAGATTGGAATCTTCTTAACCTCCTCAGAATTCACTAAGTATGGATCCGGGAACACCTTAGACATCCGAGCAAGGTTTTACTTAGCCGGGTATGATATTTTGTCTATCGGGCAAGGTTTACTTCAAGAAGTCTTCTTTAGTGGATATCCGAGCAGGGTTTGCAAATTAGTGCATTGCCGTGCAAGGTACACTAGTTTATGTAAATCCGGGCAAGGTTCACTTTATCAAGCAAGTCTGTTCTTCAGAGCCAAGTATATTCCTCTTCCGAGTAAGGTTTGGTTAACCAAGTCCAAGAAGCCAAGTGATTGGAAGACCGGGCAAGGTATTCATTAATAAGTATGGTCCAAGTATGCTTGATGATCTAAAGGAATATCTCTAAGTAATATTGGGCAAGGTTCAACTCAAGCAAGGAACAGTACTCCCGAGTACACTTTGCTAATAAGTTATTTTATAGCAAAGAGCTAAAATGGATCATTGAAGAACAAGGTTGCTCGTAAGGATTTGTCGGGCAAAGTTTGACAAAGCCAAGAAGATTGAAGTCTACCCGGTGAGTATTTTACTTGGTAAAATACTCTTCAAGTAAAGTTTACCCGGAAACTAATTTCGAGTACACTTCTATGTTACCAAGTACTGAAGGATGGCAGAGTACACATCGTACTCGGAAAATGAAGATTTATGAAAAGCCTATCCGGAAGACTTATTTTACACTTAGTTTATTTTGAATATGTATGATTGTATTTTGGGTTTCTAGAAGGAATGACAGCTGTCCTAGGTTGGCAGGCCTATAAATAGAATGTTTAGGGCACGCCGCCAAGGGGGCACAATAAGGATAGACAGACACATTTATTGATATAGAATATATCGTGTGACAGCTGTCCTAGGATTCCTAAAACCCTAAATCGATTATCCACTTTGTATGATGAAAATTATATAGATGGAAATCTTTTGAGTGAATCCTGTGTGTACTTTCTACCTTTGATTATTCATAGCAACCGTATGTTTGTTATTGATTCCGCCTTTAACAAACGGATATCTTTCTAAATATAGCAACCCGTCATTAACTCTCTTGTCGGCATATTAATCCGTGTGAGTTATGACATGATTAAGTAAGATCAAGCTGAAATCGAGGGGCCTGACAAGTGGTATCAGAGCTTTTTGCTGCTATTTTGGAAAGATTGTTGCTGATTGAAGATTTGAAGAAGAATGACGTAAGCAGACCACTATTCGATTGATTTGTGACGTCAGCAGCCCTGTTTTTCATTTTTCTTCCAGCTCTACAATCTACCGGTGTTTTCTCTTCCTTATTTCAATTAAAGTTCTAATCTTTATATCTAAATCTTGTTCTAATCACATCAACTGCTGCTGTGAGAGAAAGGATGAGAAAGGTTGATGACAAGGCTTTAGCTATGTTGAAGCTAGGCCTGTCTTGGGAAATACTTACCAAAGTTGCACATCATCCCAATGCCAAGGCAATGTATGATGCAATTCTTGAGATGTTTGAAGGAAATGTTGAACTCAAGAACATCAAGAAGCAGAGATTGAAGCAGCAACTAGAAAGATTCAAGTGTAAAGAAGGAGAAAGGTTGAAATCAATTCTGGAAAGGTTTCTAGGAATTGTGAATGAGCTAAGAACCACAGATTATGTCATGACTGATTTTGATCTCAACACCAAGCTGCTAAACTCTATGCCAAAGGAATGGTATACTACCTGCAAGTTCATCCTCACAAAGCACAACTTCAATGAGCTAAAGGTAGATGATGTGGTGTATTTTCTTCAAGCTGTAGAGATAGAAATGATAGAAAATGAAATGATAAGGGAGGAAAGACCCTGCTTCAATGTTTCAAATGCATTGATTGCACCTATGGGTAATCGGACTACCAAGAATCAGCAACAGATTCCTATCATTGAAGAACCTGTTGAGCATAATGCTGACAATATAAAGGCTTTCATTGGTGGTAGCACAAGTAATCAAGGAAACCAGCACAGATTCAACGTTCAACTGATTGATGACACTGATTCTGCCTCTATGCCAAGTGGAAATGTTCCTCATACTGGCACAGGACATGGTCAAAGCAATGATACACAGGCTTTGCTGTCTATGTTTACTGAGTCATATAATGCATTTGTTGCAAAGAATTTGATTCACAAAAGTGTAGTGCAAGATGATCTAGAGCAGATAGATGCTGATGATTTGGAGGACATGGATTTGAAGTGGAAAGCTGCAATGTTAGCTTTGAGAAGTAAGAGATTGTATAATAGAACTGGTAGATCTCTAGTTTCTGGTCCAAATGAAAGAACTGGATTTGACAAGTCAAAGGCAATCTGCTATAATTGCCAACAGCCAGGACAGTTTGCAAGAGAATGCAACTTCCAAGGAACTATCAGATGAATCAATTCCCGAATCAACAGCCAAGAGGTCAACAAAAATACCAGCAAAATCAGCAAAGAAACAACAACCAAAACTTCAATAACAACTTCAATCCCAACAACAACTATAATCCCAACTTCAACAACTTTCAGCCTCAAATGAATAATCTAAATCAAAGTATGCATCAGAATCAAGGTTTTCAAATGAACAACAATCAAAACCTTCAAGCTGCTCAAAATGTTCCAAACAACACTGTTCCAGCCAACCAAAATCAACCAAGAAATCAAGGAAATGTGGCAGTGACTACACAACATGAAGGAAATTTTGATTGGAGTAATCACGAAGAAGACATTGCAGATGATATCAAGAGGGCAAATGTGGCATTCATGGCTATAATTAAGAAAGAAACTGGATCATCATCTCAGGAACAGTCCACTCCTCTAAATGACATATAGTATATGGATAGTGGTTGTTCTAGGCACATGACTTGTGACAAGAGATCTCTTGTCAATTATGAGAAAAGTATGAAGGTCTAGTAGCTTTTGGGAGTGATGAGAATGGTGGAAAGATTGTTGGAAAACGAATCTTAACAAATGGGAAAGTCTCATTTGATAATGTATTTCATGTTGAAGGTCTTCAGTACAATCTGCTGAGTATATCACAAATGTGTGATAAGGGTTACAAAGTCAGTTTTGATGATTCACACTGTTTCATTTTAAAACCTGAGTTTGTAATTCCACCTGAAATGATTATGATGATGGCACCAAGAAATGGTAACTTGTATGAATTGAATATGAAAGAAGCTATTTCAAGAGGAGGTGCATGTTTTGTTTCCAAAGCCACTGAAAATGAGTCAAAATTGTGGCATAGGAAACTGTGTCATGTGAACTTGAAGAACATGAATAGACTTGTCAAAGGTGAGCATGTCATAGGCTTACCTACAAGAGAATTCAAGTTGGAAGATCATTGTGATTCATGTTAAAAGGGAAAAAAACACAAATCTACTCATAAGCCAAAGCTCATCAACTCAATTGATCAAGTACTTGAATTACTTCACATGGATCTCTTTGGTCCTGTGAGTGTACCAAGTATTGTGAAGAAAAGTTATTGTCTGGTGATCATTGATGACTATTCAAGATACACTTGGGTTTATTTCCTAAGTACCAAGGATGAGACTGCAGAGTTGATTAAAGATTGTGTAACAATGATTGAGAACAAGTTGAATAAGACAGTCAAGATGATGAGAAGTGACAATGGCACTGAGTTCAAGAATGGAGTTATGCAAGAATTCTGTGAAGCAGAAGGAATACAACAACAATTTTCAGCTCCTAGAACTCCTGAGCAAAATGGTGTAGCAGAAAGAAGAAACAGAACACTTATTGAAGCTGCAAGAACCATGTTAGCAGATGCTAATCTGCCTGTCGCTTTTTGGGCTGAAGCCATAAATACAGCCTGCTATGTTCAGAACAGGGTACTTGTGAACAAAAGGCATAACAAAACTCCTTATGAAATATTTCACAACAGAAATCCTTACATCAAGTTTTTCAAGCCCTTTGGATGCAAATGTTTTCTTTTGAATACAAGGGACTATTTGAACAAGTTTCAAACAAAATCCCCGGATTGCTTCTTTGTTGGATATTCTACACATTCAAAAGCCTACAGAGTTTATGTGAAAGATCACTTGAGTGTTATAGAATCATCTGACATCATCTTTAATGAGAATCAATTCAATACAGTTGATGGTGCAGCATGGCTGTTTGATCATGAGAAGTTAATAAGGTCTTTCAAGATTTATCCTGAAGACTTTGATGACTCATTCTACAAGACCAGTGTAATTGAAGAAAAGAAAAAGAAAACATTGGACTTAGAAAAATTATGGAAGAAGGTTGCTAGAAAAGAGAAAGAATATTCTTTTGTGAAGAATTCCTCATGGAACACTGATGAACTTGATCATGCTGAGCACAATCAAGACTATCCAGATGTACAGAATGATACAATTCAGCCTGAGGATGACCAAGCAACCATGCAAGTGAAAATGAAACTGCATCTACTTCAAGATTTCAAGATCTATTTTTAAGACTAAACTTAGAAAACAATGGTGCATCTACTTCAGGACAAAATAATGATGAAGCACCAGAATTTCATGATGCATAAGCTGATTTGATCATTGAAGATCCAGAACTCAATGAAACAAATCTTGACACAAACATGTCTACAGATATGATTGTACAAACTCCTTATATGGAAAAGAATCATCCTTCTGAAAACATCATTGGTAATTTGCATGAAAGAGTTACAAGAAGTCATTCCGAAATTGCAAACATCTGTCTTTACTCTTGTTTTCTGTCCCAAATAGAACCAAAGAACATAGCACAAGCATTAAAAGACAATAGTTGGGTGGAAGCAATGCAAGAAGAATTGGCACAATTTAGAGACCTGCATGTGTGGGACCTTGTTGATAAGCCATTTGACAGATATGCAATTGGAACCAAATGGGTTTTTAGAAACAAAAGGGATGAAAGGGGTTTGGTGATTAAGAATAAAGCTAGACTTGTAGCACTGGGATGTCTTCAAGAAGAAGGAATAGACTTTGAGGAAGTCTTTGCACCTGTTGCAAGACTTGAAGCTATCAGGATTTTTCTTGCATATGCTGCCTCAAAGAACATTAGAGTGTTCCAGCTTGATGTTAAGTCTGCATTTCTAAATGGAAAGATTGATGAAGTGGTGTATGTTGCTCAACCTCCAGGTTTTGAGGATCCAATGTATCCAAACAGGGTGTATAAGTTAAACAAAGCCCTTTATGGATTGCATCAGGCTCCTAGAGCATGGTATGATGAGCTGTCAAATCATCTTCTTGAAAATGGTTTCAAAAGAGGAGCCATTGACAAGACACTCTTCTACAAAAGAAAGGGATCAGACTTGCTTATGTTACAAGTGTATGTGGATGACATCATCTTTGGTTCTACAAATGAACAAATGTGTATGGAGTTTGAAGGGGTAATGAAGACCAAATACAGTATGAGTTCTATGGGAGAAATGAACTTCTTTCTAGGATTGCAAGTTCAACAGAAGGCTGAGGGGATTTTCATTCATCAAAACAAATATATGCAGGACATCTTAAACAAGTTCAACTGTCAAGAGTACATGACTGCTTCAACTCCAATGGACACCAAAGAAAAGATGATTGCAGATGCAAAGGGGGAGCCTATAGATGAACATGAATATAGAGCCAAAATTGGATCTCTGATGTATCTGACTGCAACAAGACCAGATATCATGTTTGCTGTATGTGTGTGTGCAAGATTCCAATCAAGTCCAAAAGTCTCCCACATGAATGTTGTTAAAAGAATATTCAGATATTTGAAGGGAAGACCAGACCTAGGAATTTGGTATCCAAAGATTCAATCTTTTGACCTGATTGCATATACAGACAGTGATTATGATGGCTGTAACATGAGCAGAAAGTCAACCTCAGGAGGATGTCAATTTTTGGGTGGAAGGCTAGTGTCATGGCAATGCAAAAAGCAGACTACAGTCTCAATCTCTACTGCAGAAGCTGAATATGTTGCTGCATCTGCCTGCTGTGCACAAGTTCTATGGATTCAAAATCAGATGCTGGACTATGGTTTGAATTTCTTGAACACCCCTATTCTTATTGACAATACAGCTGCATATTTTACTGTTAAGAATCCAGTTCAACATTCCAAAACTAAGCACATTGAAATCAGACATCATTTCATCAGAGACTGCAGTGAAAAAGGTTTGATTGAAATGCAAAGGGTTGATACAAGTGACAATTTGGCAGACCTATTCACCAAACCACTTGATAGAACCAGGTTTAACTTTCTTCTGAAAGCCCTGAGAATGATCAACTATGATGAAATCTGATTAAGGATGTGTGCCTGGTTGTGTGTCTCTCTGTGATACCTGATTATTTTGTTAGAGATTACACTTATTGAATGTTTAGTGAATATGCTTGATTATGTTACTTAAGTATGATATTTGAATATGCTACTGAATATGTTAACTGTTATGTGCTTTAACTGTGTATGTATGCAAAATTTGACATGTTTGATTTGATTGATAGGTTTTCATGATCATCAGTTGATGTGCATTTGTGATGTTAGAATAAGTGTCTGTGTTATGATTTACTTGTGAAAGTAAGCTTATTTGACATCACTACTTTAATGCTTGACTATGTGTTTTATCTGATCATCTGATGTTGTTAGGATAGGCTTACACATGAATGTTGTTAAATGTTTGTTTGTCCTGATAATATTGAGTGTCATTCAAATTTAATTATGTACTGCAACTGTTTATGTCAAAATGTGTTTTATGTCAAAATTATGTGATTTAATGAAATTTCAAATGAATTTTGCATAAATACTTTATTTTGATCAAAACATGAGCATGTTGTTAATGGTGCTGAGATATGATAAGATTATTTAGTTCAAGCTTTAAAAGAAGCTTAAAAGAAGGTTTTTTTAAGAAAAGTATCAAGTAGTTGTTTTTTGCTAAAAACTATGTCATTTGCCCAGTTGGAAGGACATGCACCCGTGTATGTTTGGTCCTTAAATCTCTACAGATTCAAAGGATAGCCATTGACCTGAAAACTGAATGCACTTGGGGCAATAATAACTTGTTTCTTATTCCTTCACTTAAAACTATGTCAATAGCTCTAACTTTAAAAGGACATATATTCACATGTATGTTTGGTCCTGTTGACCACTTTTGGTCAAACATGATAGCCATTAACCTGACAATGAAGAGATATTGGGGTGATTGAATATTAAACTGTGTTTAATGGGAAATGATAGTACATTGACTACTTAGCTGATCATATGGAATTAATAGGCTAAAAAGACCTTAGTATAGTCATTAACATGTATGGTTGCTTTCCCATGATGATGTAAAATCTAAGGTGATATAAACATAATGAATATTCTAATCTTTATGTGGAGATACATAGTTGTCTTTGCATGTCTCAAGATAAATCTCTCCAAATGATAGGCAGAAAAGTGATTACTCAGTCAGAGCCTGTTGTATATTTGGTCAACCAAAAAAGAAACATCTTTAAATATGACAAAGAACACGTTTTAAGAAAATTTGAGAAAATATCCAAAACAAGTGGAAGAATGAATAAATCAACCAAAAGTTGATAAGTGTTTTAAATATTTTATCAAACAAGAGGGTTACAACAAGAACTACAAAGATGTTGACAAAATCTGTCTCATCTTGAATGAAAGGCATGTTATTAACAGTAAGTCCAACGTTATATGTTTGAATCTAAAAATACAAAAATTCAATAAGTTATGTCATACAAAAAAACAAGTTTTTGACCAAATACAGGAGGTTGGAGTCAAATTGGGGTGATCTGGGGAAAGCCAAATAAGCTTTGTGAAGAGATATGAGGCATCATAGCACAGTGTTGACCATTAATGCATTATGCTTTAAATGAACCTAAATCATATCACCTAGGAGATGAAATTCATGCTAAGTTTATACCTGCTGTTAACCTATCTATGTTGTCATAATAATGCTGAGAGTGAAGTATTGAGATAGCTACTTAGTCAATATGATCCCATTCTTGAGATCTTTTCAGAAAATGGAAGAAACTGTTTTGAAGAGAAATATAACTGAAATTTGATCTCTAAATGCACCATTTGCTCTTAAACTATGATCTTTAATGAAAAATATATTTTGACAAGTGGTTTAAGTCAAAAAGTGTTGCATTTTGCCTTTAATTGGCTGAATATGTAAGTTCGGGTAAGGTTTAATGTTTTATAACTTTTCCGGGCACAAAACAGTTGAATATGTTTGAATATGATATTTCGGGTAAGGTTTGATGATTTATGACCTTTCCGGGTAAGCTTATCATTTTTGACTAACTTTATGAATTTCGGGCATGCTTTGAAGTGTTTAAACTTTCCGGGTAGAGTACACTGTTGTACTCATTTCCCGAAAAAGCTTGAAGTCTTGAGATGATTATGTGTTGTTATAGCTAGCTTTTAACAAGCAATTCTTTTTTCGGGCAAGCTATGCATGTTATATGCTGATTGTGATTCCAAGCAAACTTTATGAACTTAGTCAAGTACATCACGTAAGCTTTGTGATTTGTGTGAATATGTTGTTAGGAAAGGTTTGTTAATCTTTTCGGGCATGCTTAGATATTACTATTTAAGTTTGTCATTTTTCGGGTATGGTTTGGCATGTTGAAATCCCTCGGGTAAGGGCATACCTGATGATTGAATGTGTTTATCCAAGCAAGCTTAGTGCTAACATAGGATTTTCGGGCAAGCTCTTTGAAATTTTAGACTATAGCACACTTAAATGTTTATGTGTTTTAATTTCATTCCGAGCATGCTCTGTGATATGTGTGTTTATGATTTCTTTGAAATTACAAGTGTTTTCGGGCAAACTTTGTTTTCCGGGCACACTTTATATTTCAGGTACACTTTTGTTCCCTCAATATACTTGGTAATTTCAAAACTTAACTTTCCGAGTACACTGTCTGCTAGAAATCCTTTTCTGGGCACACTTTGTACTATATGAAGGTTATTCGGGTATACTTTGCATTAGAAAGGTGTTCGGGCACACTATTCTCTTGAATGGTTGCTCGGGCACACTATGTTTTCTAGTATGCTTGATTGAATATGTTATTTAGTATGATAAAATTGATTATGATTCTTATTAGGGTTTATGCTAGATAAGTTTTAATTTGAAATTTAGAAATCTATATTGGTGTCTTGATTGATTCCTAGTAAGGATGTTTATTTGATGTTTATACTTGATTATTTGTCTTGTGATTAATTTCTCAAGAAATCTAGTATTTCGGGTAAGCTTTCTTCATTATGTCTTAACTCTAAATTAATTAGCTTGATCGAGCAAGGTTTATAAATAGAAGGATTCGGGCAAACTTTGTATATTCAAAAATGAAAATTTTCCAAGCAAAGTTTGACCGGGTAAGCTTTGTAAGTGGATGTATACCGAGTAGACTTTGAAAAGAATAATTCTGAGTAAGGTTTTACTACCTCAAAAGATAAATATTATTTTTAATATATCAAGTGGATAATGTTACTGTATGACAGCTAATAATTCACAAAAAGACAAAGAGCATTTAAAACCCACTTTCAAGAGGTATAAAATAGGGAGTTAGGCAAAAGTTTCAACATTATTTTTCCCTCTCTCTCCTTCCACTGCAAACTGCTTACTTTCAAAGAAACCTAACCGACTAATCACATTTTACTTCAATCCAAACCCTAACTTGAATTAGCCCTCTAATTCCGACTCGGTAAGCAACATTAATGTGTTTTTTGACCACGATTAGACTATAATGGGCTTTGATTATGTATCCGATTACTAATACTCTGTTTATGTGTTTAGGTTATAAATTTGTCGAAGAACAGGTTTTTGATGATTTTTCTCTCTTTTCTTTCTTCTTCATTTTTATACCTTGAAATTATCTAAAAGTATTGAACTTTATAACTAATTTCACTTTGAATATGTTTGTTTATGTGATTCAGATATGGCAGACGATGAACCCAAGTATGTCTTCGAACCAAAACATAATATGTGTGCACTTCTACATGTCACACCTGACAATGAGCCGATGGCTAGGATGATAACTTGGATGGCTCGGTCCAATGTCAGTTTCGCATTCACTGAAAGCCCTGTAATTTACAGAAATCACTCCTTGGATTTCTGGAGATCTGCAGGACTGGTTGAGGACATAAATGGTAAAAGAATCGAGGCAACCGTGGCTAGACAAGAGATACATATTACAGAGAGAATGATAAGATGATGTCTCCGGTTGAATGATGGTGATCACAACTCAATAAACATCAGCACACCCAACTGATGAAAATATTTGAAGAGACAATGGGTTATACACGGATTTGCTCCAAGAAAGGGATCATGGATCTTGATGAGTCATGACTTGGCAAATGCCACAGTTGGGATTATATATAATCTGTCCTTCAATTTCTCTAAGATGATATTTGAAGGATTAGTAGGAAACCTGAAGAAGCCTGAAAGAAAAAGATTTTTACAATATCCAAGATTCCTACAGATAATCTTCAATAGTGAGCTTCAAGATCTACCCACTGTTGGAACTACACACCAACTGCAAGACCCTGACACATATAGAAGAATCAAAAATCCAGGTGTCTCATATACATACAACTCAAATGTTCCATTTGAGATATTGCCATGGTTATTGGGCCATGACTTGCAAGTGATGCCAGTACCTGAGTTAAGCTCAGAGGAGGAAGGAAGAGAGGATGATGACAGTGATGATGATGGAAACTCTGATGATGGAGATGGTAATGGAGATGAAGGTGGAGACGAAGTGATAAGTTTTTGCACCTATTCAGGGGGGAGCAACTTGAGCACATTGAACAACCAATTATTCCATCACCACCACAAATTCCACCACACCAGATCACTCACACACAACCACAAATCCTAACCTTAAGCCAACCAGAAACATCTACACATACATCCCCACCACCACAAACACCACCATCCATATTTCAATCCCACACTTCAAACCAAGAACAACCTGATTATGAACATTTAACCACATCACCACCTACAACACCACAAACTGATAGTGACCTTCTGACCTTATTTAAAGAAAATGCTGAACTGAGATAAAGGAATGAGGAAGTAACTGAGGAAAATGTTATGTTGTTGAAAAGACTAGTAGAAGCAAATTTGAGAATTCAAACCCTGGAGCAGGAGGTTGAGAAGACCTCAGCTGCCCCAAAACAGGGGGAGAATGTATCTATGCCAGCTGTCTCAGGTGGAAATGATGAAGAAAATGTAACAGTTGTAGAGACTGCTGATGCTTTAAGTTGATTGTGAATGTGTATGATGATGGAGAGGAAAGCTATGATGAAAGGAGGATTGATGATGATGAGTATGAAGGAGATATGTCTGAGGGTGCAGAACAAGACTATGATTACATTGATGAAAGAAGAGATGAAGTGACTGTTGAGAAAGTGAATGAAATTGAAAAGATAAATGTTGAAGAGCAGGTTGAGACAGAGGAAAGGATTGAAGAGATAAATACAGAAGAAAATGTGGCTATCACTGATATGGCCACTGATACTCCTACTGACATAGCTAATGATGTCTTGACTGACATACTTACAGAAGTAGACACTGAAGTGATGAATGATGAAGATACTGCTACTGAGGAGATTGTGCTCACTGAACAAGAAAATGAACAAGCAGAATGCTCGAAGACAGTAGAGTTTGATGAAGAGATGGATGAGCTAGAAAGAGATGTTGATAATTTTCCACCAGAGAGTGAAGAAGATTTAAAGAAAATGCCGGAAAAGGGAAAAGCCAAAGTTACAGAAGAAGAGCCTGTTAAGGCATATCCTGAAAAGGATGTACTGTTCAAAGATGATGATGTTGCTGCTGCTGCTGCTCAAAGGGAACAAGAAAACATTCTGAGAGAAACAAGGGACAGAGAGATACTGGCCCAAACTATAGACCCTGTAGAGTTAGCAGAGCAGGAAACCTTGATCAATCAAGCCAAATTTGCAAAGGAGATCATTGAAGGTGTGGCTGATCAGGAGATGATTGAAGAATTGATAAATATGAACAGAGTTGAGGAAGTTGACAACTCTTTGGCTTTAGTGGTTAGCATGTTTCAACCACAGAGCCAACCTGAACCTGAATCTAAAGAAAGGCCTCAAAAGGAACCTGAAAGGGAACCTGAGAGACCAACTGGTGAATCTGTTGAAGAGATGATGGCTAATATCACCAAGATCAGGATGGAAAGAGAGAAAATATTTGAACAAGTGTATACAAAGAGAAAGTATGATGAACAGAAGAAGGATGATGAGAGGAAAACAAAGAGAGGAAAATGGGATGAAAAGAATAAATACTATGTTGAGACTCCTGATAATGAAGGTGATAATGAAACTAGCCCAATCAGGGCAATTCCTTTGCAGACACTACGACCAGGACAAAAGATTCCAGGTGTCCCTGATGTGCCAACCAGAAATGAACCAGATCATCCACCTTCTGATGAACCAAAAATTGATGCCATGAATGATTTAACTGAAGAAGAGGATGAATCTGATGATTCGGATGATAATGATGATGATCCTAAGAATGATCAAGGAAAGAATGTCAAAGCTGCCAATGTTGTGTCCCCCAGGTGGAAATGACTGATGAACGTAGGGCAAACATTGAGTTGAGTGTGTTGGAAGATAAAAAGAAAAATCCATTGGTGATAAAGTTAAGAAGATTTGGTATAAGCTTTGAAACTCTGGCTGCTATGAATGATGATGAATTGAAGCAGAGATTAGAAGAAGAAAATAATACTCTCAAGAAGCTTATGCAACAAAAGAATAGAGATGCCCAGAAATACCGAGATTATCTCAGAAGGCACAACTATTCTGAAAAGGATTTGTCTCACTTTACTTTTGATAAACTCCAAGATCTCTATAACAGTGAAAGAGAAAAGGTGATTGAAAAATGTGTGAAAGAAAATGAGAAACTAGAAAAGATGGAGGAGTTGAAGAAAAAGTTTGAAGGCATGTGTGGTTATTTACTGGAAAGAGGTATGAAGCCTGAGAGTGTTGAACATTTTTCCAGAGAATCAGTGTTGGACCAATACAACAAACTGAAAAGAAAAGAAAAGAAAAATTGAATAGGGTCCAAGCTGAGAGCTCTACCAAACAGGTTGAAGCAACTTTTGAACCCCAAACTAAAAGAAGAAGAATTCAAACTCTAAGGGAGAAGGAAAAAGAACAAGACAGATCAGCTGAAACCTCTGCTCCTCCAGATGCGAAACCTGAACCTGAGGATGAACCATTTCTCCCTTGGGAAAATGAAGAAATGATAAACATTCTAAGAAACATAATGATAAATCAAAGAGGAATGACTGAAGCAGACTTCAATGTCTTGGAAAAGGAGGATTTGAAGTACCTCTTTTATATTAAAAAGGATGAATGGGAAAAAGCCCTAAGGGAAGGAGAGAACCCAAGATACTATGCTGATGGTATGTTTGTACCTGCTGGATTGGCAAGAACTCATGGCATGGTTAAATTTTTAAAAGAACTTAAAGCAGCAGGACACAATGTTGTTGAACTTGCCAATCTACCAACAGAGATGGTTGAGGCTATATACATTAATGTCTTTAACTTGAGGCCTAGCAAACCAAAGAAGTCTGTTCCTTTCAGGCCACCTATTTCAAGAAGATTTCCAAGAGGAGGAAGATGTCAAGGAGGAAGAGGTGAATCAAGCAGTTCAGCACAACAAAGAACAAGACCACAATCTAATGTGGATCTACCAAGAGAACTGTACTTTGATTATGTTACTGGTGCATTAAAGGTGATTATGGAGAGTAGACAATTGAGAGAAATTGTTGTGAGAAGTGACTTCCATGAATTCAATGAAGAACAATTGAGAAGGATGGCCACTCTCAGATTGTATGATTACAATAACAGAAGCAGATTGGCAGGTAGACAGATGAATGATCTGTCGAAATTTTTGTGGGAAGAAGCTAACGAAGGGTTCAAATTCCTAAAAGAAAAGAGAAATTGTAGAACAACCCAAACTCACAAGTCAAGTAGGACTGCAAAGCTAAAAAGAATGGACATAGCTGAGAGAGACTTTCAGATGACTTTCAGAGATGAGAATCCATTGTCCAACATGAATACTTGTATAAGTATGGGAAGAAGAATGAGACGCCCCAACTACACAGTACAGAAGAATGGCATTATAACTGAAATTGAATACAAAGAAGATGATCATTTTGTACTGAGAAACTCTGATGGAAAAATACTGGGGATCATTAAGAAAGATGAAGACTTAACATGCCTGCACAATGAAGACTTGATGGATATAAGGGATTTGGCTATACCAGGAAGTCACATTCACTACCAAGCCCTTAATATCTTCAAAATGAAAGCTGCTTCACAGATAATCAATCGAAGACAAGCCATTCATAATGCAAGAAAGAGACAAGATCAATAGAATAGGCTTTGTTTTGTAATGTCTTCGGACAACTTTCTGATTATGTAATTTGCTTATGTTATTTGAATATGTAATTTTGATTTTTGATTTGATGTGTATTTTTTCTAAGTGTAAGTAACCATAGAAATGTTTTGGGTCAGCTGAGGTGTTCCAATCTAGGGGGAGATTGTTGAGTCAAACAATTGACCTAAGGGGGAGATTGTTGAGTCAAAGATTTGACAAGAATGAAGTATATGGAAGATTGGAATCTTCTCAACCTCCTCAGAATTCACTAAGTATGGATCCGGGCACACCTTAGACATCCGAGCAAGGTTTTACTTAGCCGGGTATGATATTTTGTCTATCGGGCAAGGTTTACTTCAAGAAGTCTTCTTTAGTGGATATCCGAGCAGGGTTTGCAAATTAGTGCATTACCGGGCAAGGTACACTAGTTTATGTAAATCCGGGCAAGGTTCACTTTATCAAGCAAGTCTGTTCTTCAGACCCAAGTATATTACTCTTCCGAGTAAGGTTTGGTTAACCAAGTCCAAGAAGCCAAGTGATTAGAAGACCGGGCAAGGTATTCATTAATAAGTATGGTCCAAGTATGCTTGATGATCTAAAGGAATATCTCTAAGTAATATCGGGCAAGGTTCAGCTCAAGCAAGGAACAGTACTCCCGAGTACACTTTGCTAATAAGTTATTTTATAGCAAGGAGCTGAAATGGATCATTGAAGAACAAGGTTGCTCGTAAGGATTTGTCGGGCAAAGTTTGACAAAGCCAAGAAGACTGAACTCTACCCGGTGAGTATTTTACTTGGTAAAATACTCTTCAAGTAAAGTTTACCCGGAAACTGATTTCGAGTACACTTCTATGTTACCAAGTCCTGAAGGATGGCAGAGTACACAGCGTACTCGGAAAACGAAGATTTATGAAAGCCTACCCGGAAGACTTGTTTTACACTTAGTTTATTTTGAATATGTAATTTGAATATGTATGATTGTATTTTGGGTTTCTAGAAGGAATGACAGCTGTCCTAGGTTGGCAGGCCTATAAATAGAATGTTTAGGGCACGCCGCCAAGGGGGCACAATAAGGATAGACAGACACATTTATTGATATAGAATATATCGTGTGACAGCTGTCCTAGGATTCCTAAAACCCTAAATCGATTATCCACTTTGTATGATGAAAATTATATAGATGGAAATCTTTTGAGTGAATCCTGTGTGTACTTTCTACCTTTGATTATTCATAGCAACCGTATGTTTGTTATTGATTCCGCCTATAACAAACGGATATCTTTCTAAATATAGCAACCCGTCATTAACTCTCTTGTCGGCATATTAATCTGTGTGAGTTATGACATGATTAAGTAAGATCCAGCTGAAATCGAGGGGCCTGACAGATTGGTGCTTTATTTATGTTGACATTGTTAATTCAAGGAAGAGATTCACCAGGAAAGGATATTGATGTATTTTTGCGTCCACTAGTAGATGAGTTGAAACTTTTATGGGAAAAGGGTGTTACAACATATGATTGCGAATCAAAAAAAAGATTCAACATGTGTGCTGCACTTCTATGGACAATCAATGATTTTCCTGCTTATGGTTACTTGTCTGGATTGAGTGTAAGGCCCCGTTACCGGTGCGTCACTTTATTGTTGGATTTACTCATAAACACAGTTCATAATATCAGAGTTAATAAAAACATTCGCGGAATATTAAAACATTCAAACCGTTATATTACATAACCATCCTTTCTTGTCTTAATGGGCATTCAAATTATTTAAACATATAACATTGTCTTTTAAAACATCATAACATAACACTTCATTGAGATGCCAGTGTCTTCAAATCCATGCCATGTGCTTCCCCTCAAGCAAGTTGTCTCATTCTACTCGCCTGCGTGCATACTTAAAGTCAGCTACACTGAGTGAGTTCTAGTTAATCATACATCATACAATATGTTCTCATACTTGCACACGTGCCCGAAGGGGTGTACATTATTCATACTTACTCTTCATATATAACGATCCATCCTATTTAAAGGGCCTTCCTCCCTCTAACCTCACAGATATTATAAGGGTCTAGTCCCTAACATCACAGATATTATAAAGGGTCTGGTCCCTATCATCATAGATATTATTAGGGTCTTGTCCCTACCATCACAAATATTATTAGGGTCTGGTCCCTGCCATCAAAGATATTATTAGGGTCTGGTCCCTACCATCACATATAGTAGGGTCTGGTCCCTTTGTTTCATGCAACTGTATCGTACCTCTTCTTACATACCTTCCTTGACAATACGTGCAATCTCCGAAGAGCGTTCACGTACCATCAACACATCATACATACATTATGCATACATCATATATATACATACATACATCATATCTTACATCGTACCTATCAATCATACCTTTAACTACCACATGATGGCACATGCAATATCCGAAGATCGTTCACGCACCGTCTAGCAATCATCATACATAAATCATACAAGGCATACACTTACCACTTAAGGTAAGTGTATTAACTATCACATCGAGTATGCACACAACCCCGAAAACATAACAAGGAAGTGGGGCTAGAAACTTACCTGAAGTCGATTACGTTCACCGTTAATAGTTATTCCTTTTCTTCAGTTGGGCACGGCTAACTGTATAATAATTACACGTATCAATTAACTATCACTACTCACATCGCTTTTATAGTATAATTATAACCCTTAACGAACGGGAGTCCGGGGGCAGCGCCCCTGGCAGCGGGGTCTAGGTGCGGCAGCCCCTAGCAGGGTCTAAGGGGCAGAGCCCCTGGCCAGGGTCAAGGGCTTCTTTGTAATTAAATCATTCTTTTTCTAAGTTCAGGGACCATTCTGTCATTTACCAAACTTCTGATTCGTTACTTGGTTCTTAACGAATTGGCTTATCCTAGCGAACTGGTTCTTGTAACGAGTTGAAACTTTTAATGAACTGGTTATTTAAACGAATTGGACTTATAACGAACTGGACTCTTAACGAATCAGTCCATATAACTTCTAATTCGTTATCTCCTTTAACGAGTGACTATACTGAATTGGGGCTAATTCATTATCTGTTCCTTAACGAATCTGGATACGAACTAAAGCTAGTTCGTTAATCTTTCCTGAGCGAATCAGCTGACGAATTGCCTCTAGTTCGTTAATCCTCCGTTAACGAACTAGGGTTAGGTCAGAGAATGTCAGAACATTCTCTGACATTTCCTTAACCTCGTATATTTTCCGGTGCCGTCGCCGGAAAAACGCGGTTTCGCCGGAAAAAACGAGTTTTGACTCATTTTTCACCTTTTTTCGCCCCGTTCGATCCAGATGTGAGCTAGGGTGATCCCTAAGCCCATCTTAGGTTCGGTTTATACCCGATTACATCCGGATCTCGTGACCTAAATGGTTTAACGGTGTTGGCTCGTCGTTTCGTGACCATATCTAACGGGTTTGGTTTATACAATATCATACTATCATTACCATAGGTCGGAATTGGTTCTTCTTCTATCTTTCGGCTAGAGAGAGAGAGAGAGACTAGAGAGAGAGAGCTTAAGTGTGTGTTTTGGGAGGTGTATGGAATGTGTGTGAAATGAATTAAATGGGTGATTAATGGTTTATATAATTATGGATCATGGGATTAAGCCCATGGTCTTTTCCTTCATTGCCCAAGTCCATAATCCCATTCCATTTAACCCAACACTAGCCCGACTCATAATAACTCATACTTTCATTTATTAGCCGAAACCAGAAAACGGGATGTTACATGGAGTACGAGTGGATATAAGGCATGTCCGATATGCAATGAAGATGCGTGTAACATACATATACGAGATAAAATAGCATACATAGGTCATAGGAGATTTCTCCCAAAGATCATGCTTGGAGGAAAGCACGGGATTTTAATGGACACATAGAGACTAGGCTTGCACCTAAACCAGTCAACGGAGATGATTGCTTACGTCAGTTGGAAGATCTCCCTATCCATCCTCATGGAAAGCATCTGTCTCATGGTAGAAAGAAAAAGAAAACGAGATCCACATCATTTAAACTGGTCAAAGAAAAGCATCTTCTTTATACTCCCATATTGGTCCAGGTTGTTAATTCGTCATAACATTGATGTGATGCATGTTGAAAACAATGTGTGTGAGAATGTGTTAGCAACCTTGTTAAACATAGAAGGAAAGACAAAAGACACTGACAACGCTCGATGAGATTTGCAAGATATGAACATATTCACTTGGTGATGGTGACTGATCATTTGGTTAAACCACATGCTTCTTATGTTTTAACTCAAGAGTAGAAAAAACAATTTTGCAATTTACTTAAGTCTGTACGTTTTCCAGACGGGTATGCGGGAAACTTAGCTAAAAATGTGATTGTTGAGTAAGGTAAGGTATATGGGCTTAAATCACACGACTGTCACGTCTTAATTCAACGCATAATGCCTATTGCAATTCGTCCATTTTTGACAAAACAAATTCGTGATGCGTTAGTCGAGTTATCTCAGTTTTTCAAGAAACTTACTGAAGTCACATACACGTGAGGGAGTTGAAAGTGTTGCAAGAAGAGATAGTTAAGATTTTGTGCAAGCTTGAGCGGATATTTCCCCCGTCATTTTTTACAGTTATGGTGCACTTGTGTGTGCATCTTCCTCAAGAGGCAATTTTAGGTGGACCAATGCAATCAAGGTGGATGTATCCGATCGAAGGATACCTTGGCCATTTAAAGAGATATGTAAGAAACAAAGCTAAACTTGAAGGCTCAATAGCAGAAGGTTATGTTGTAGAAGAAGCTATAAATTTTCATTCACAGTATTTACGAGGTGTTGAATCAAAGTTGGAGAAACGTGGCAGAAACGATGACAAAACCTCTAGTGATGCTCGAAGCTTTGTGTTGGATATTTTTATGGGAAATAGTCGAGGTATTGGGAATAAAGAAGTTTATAACCTACCTAGTATTCTTATGAAGAAATGTTGGTGCATAATGTCAGTAGTTCATAGTCTAGTGTCTGTAATCGAGTCTGTAATGTTAATTATGTTTTATATATGTCTTAAGCGAACTTGTTAGTCAAGCGAAGTTATGGACAACTTCGCCTGAACATGCCAGGCGAAGTTGTCGTGTATTTATATTCCTAGGTTACGGTGTGTTGATGGTTAATCATTTTAGAATCAGTTGTTCGTGTTAGTTTGTTCGAGTTGTTACGAGAGCTGTAACGTGTGTCTGTAATAGTGATATCGTATCACGTGTTTGAGTTATTATATAACGTGTGTTCGTTTCGTGTGTTCGTGTGATTCGTGTTCTATACTCGTAACGATCTACGCAGGGATTCCGCACCTGAGTAGATCGAGATATCTCGTGCGATCCATCCAGGGAACCTACAATTGGTATCAGAGCTTTTGCTCGATTGTGTGGTTCGGGATATTCACGCGGGTGTAGAAATCGTCCCGTTTCGACTATTTGCGGGACGTGTTTTCTGTGTTTTTGAGTCAATCTTACCTCCTACCATCGTAATCAAGCCTTTGCACCGTCAAAAACCTCGTAAAATCCAGATTTCAGATCTGCAAAAACGTCCGTGTTCATCAGGCGAAGTTGCCGTCAGGATACATAGGGTTTCGGCGAAGATATAAGGTTAAGCGAAGTTATCCACAACTTCGCCTACCTTCTCAAGTTCGCCTAACTCAGCGAAGTTCTCTACAACTCCGCCTACCTCCTAAGTTCGCTTACCTTAAGCGAAGTTAATCATCTGCGAAGTTCTTCAGCGAAGTTAATCAGCGGCGAAGTTAAGGATTAAGCGAAGTTATCCGTAACTTCGCCTACAGTACTTTTCAGAAAAGTTTTTGATTTTTTTTCCGGGTTTCTTACTTTTCGGGAAAGATGTCGTCGATTAACATCTCTGAGTTAGTGAAGATGGAAGTTGAAGCAGGGTCAGCTACTAAGGCCCCAAGATTGATGAAGGGAACCGATTTCGTGGCATGGAAGGATCGGTTCATACAATACGTCAAATACCAGGATGCGAAGATGTGGGTATGCATCCAGGATGGTTATATTCCACCAGTTATGGAGTATGAAGGTCGTGATCAAATCAAAAAGTATAGCAAAATGGAAGAAGAAGAGAAAAAGATGTACGAGGCCGAGAGCAAGGCTCATGCTGCTATTACTATGGCTCTTCCACAAGAGATCCTTCATACGTTTAGAAAGTACACGTCAGCAAGAGAGCTTTGGGAAGCTCTTGAGAACAGATTTGAAGGGAATGTAGGAATCCGTGCTTCAAAGATAAAATTGCTCAAAACCCAGTTCTCAGTCTTCAAGTATTTGAAGAATGAATCTTTAGATGATATTATCACTCGATATTACCATCTGATGACTGAATTGAGCAACTATTCAATTTCCTACCGAGTAGAAGAAATAGTTGAGAAGCTTCTAGATGCTCTCCCACCAAAATGGGAGATGTACACTGTGCTGATGAGGGAAGACAAAGACTTTCCCACATATGATCTAGAAACGACAGTTAACAAGCTCCGAACCTTTGAGCTTAATATGGTCAGAAAGGAGACACCTATGGATCAGGTTCAAGATCCAGGTATGTATGGAGCTAAAGTCAACACTAGCTCAGGATCGAAGACTGAATCTGCTGCCTACTACTCGAAGGGAGAGTCGGGCGCAAACTCATCACATGAGGGTCATGTGTCAGTCAACACAAATGGTGATGTTTGCTATGTAGCAGGTGGATCGAGTGGTTCTCAACCCCAGGTAAGCAAGAGTAGTTACACTCCAAGTATTCCCAGCAACAACTACTCCAAGATGCCTATGAGTGTCAAGTCTGCTGAAGAGCAGTTTGGTCTCTATGCTTCTTTTATTGCTTCCTATGAGAACTACATTCAAGGGAAGATTGTTGATCCAGCTGTGTTGGATGAAGACTATGACCAGATTGATGCTGATGATCTGGAGGAAATGGATTTGCAATGGCAGATGGCTATGATCGTAAGAAGAGTGAAGCGGTTTATGAGAAAGACCGGAAGAAAGTTTGTCGGTGGAAAGCCAGGGTTTGACAAGACGAAGGTGAGATGCTACAATTGTCAGCAAAACGGCCACTTTGCTAAGGAGTGCAGGAATGAGCGTGTAGAACGTGGTCAAGGAAAGTCTACACAGCATAATGATGGTAGAAAAGATTATAGTGCCATGATGTCCAGAGAAAATGGTGAATACAACTGGAACCTGCACTCTAAAGAAACTTTTGAGCAGGCAAATTTGGCGAAGGTTGAAACTGAAGAAAGTGAGAAGGTTACCGGAGAAGAAAAAGCTTTCATGGCAGATGTTAAAGACCAGCTCTCCGAGGTATGTTCTAAACCTACATGTTCTAAATGTGAAAACTTGTCTAAGCAATTAGCAACTATAACCGATCAGTATGTTAGGTTGGATGCTGAATTTAAAACCCTAAAAGAAGATCATCATTTTACAAAAGCAAGAGAAAATAGCTATAAAGTCAAAATAAAAGCCTATGAAAAGATGTTAAAAGTCTAAAAACAAAACTTGCTGAAAAAATTGAAGTGATTGATTTAAGCTATGAAATTTTGGAAGAAAAAACCAAACTAATTGCTGATAGAGAAAAACAGATTGCTGATCACCAGGTAAAAGTGGTGGAACTGAATAGAAAACTAGAGCAGTTCAGAAATTCCTCTGCTATTCTTGATCACCTTGTTAGTGATCATGGTTCCTCTGCTAAGAGAGGAGGAATCGGTTATCATGAGGTTCCACCACCTTATAATCACAATTACACTTTTAACCCTAGTGTTCAGAAATCTGTTGACTTTGAGGTTGCTCAGACAGTACCAGTTAAAGTAACTTGTAAAGAACCAAATGTTAGTGGAGGCGAAACAAGTTCGCCTGTTTCAAGTGTTCAAATTTCTGATCCAAGTCCAGTCTCATCGGATTCGGATAAGTCATCCGAGTCTGGTAAGGCAAAAGAGGAGGTGGTATTACCCAATGGTGGAGAGAAAGATAAGACGAATAAAAAGAGTACTCCACTAAACCCGTACGTCCCACCATATGTGAGACGAACGGGCGGTAATAAAGCCTCGACATCTAAAACACCGGTTGATAAAAAAGTTGAGCATAGGTGTTGTTTTAGGTGTAATCAATTAGGACATCTTGTTGCAGATTGCCCTCTGAAGCAGCGATTCAGAGGTGTAAGGCCTACTAAAACTGAGAATAAGCCTAATAGTAATTATCATGCTGCTAAAAATGAAAACCATTTAAAATTCAAAAATGTGACTAATTCAGGTTTTCATAGAAACAAATCTCAGTTTTACACTGCTAATAACCAAACCACAAGCTATAATTCTTTCAATTCACAAAGGTTTGGAAGGCCTCACAATCAATCTTCAAGGAGATATCCTAATAGGACTTACAGGAATTATCCAGAGACTAACTTTGGAAAGCCAAAGTTTGGGATGTATAGATCCAAGACCAATTGGTCTTGGGTCCCTAAATTCTAATCTTTTGCTTTATCGTGCAGGAACAGTTGAACAGGGCTGCCAATAATCTTTGGGTTGTGGATAGCGGCTGTTCCCGGCACATGACGGGTAACAAAAACTTGTTACACGATTTGAAACCTGTTCAAGGAGGGAGAGTGAGCTTTGCAGGTGAAAGTGGAGGAAAGATTACAGGAATGGGAACGGTGTTTAACGGGAAGATGACATTAGAAAAAGTAAACTTTGTCGAAGAATTGAAGCACAATCTGCTGAGTGTGTCGCAGATTTGTGATAAGGAGTACACCGTACACTTCACAAAGAATGAAGCAATTGTGTTACATCCTGGTTTTCAGATACCAGATGAGTGGATTGTGATGAAGGCTCCACGTGAGAGGAATACGTACATTATGGATATGAGGTCGACTGAAATGGCCACGGATGAATCATGCCTTATGAAAAAAGCGAGCGAATCGGAGTCCGAATTGTGGCATAGGAGAATGGGGCACATTCATATTCGGAAGATGAACCACATTGTCAAGAATGGACTTGTGCTGGGCGTTCCCTTGAAAAGTTTCAATTTTGAAGACAAATGTCTACCCTGCAAGAAGGGAAAGCAGCACAAGAAATCCCATCTCACCAAGAAAGTCAATTCAATTGTCAGTACCCTAGAATTGCTTCACATGGATCTCTTCGGTCCCGTGAATGCAAAAAGTCTGGGAGGTACTTCTTATTGCTTGGTGATCACTGATGATTACTCACGATATTCGTGGGTATATTTCCTGAAATCAAAAGATGAAACGGCTTAGATGGTGAAGAATTTGATTACCAAAGTTGAGAACGTTATGGATAAAAGGGTTAAGTTCATCAGGAGTGACAATGGAACGGAGTTCAAGAATTTTGAGATGGAGATCTTCTGCCTTCAGAAAGGGATCGAACACCAATACAGCGCTCCGTGTACACCGCAACAGAATGGAGTGGCTGAAAGGAAGAACAGAACATTAATTGAAGGAGCCAGAACTATGCTGGCTGATTCAAAGCTTCCTGTGGTGTTCTGGGCTGAAGCTGTTGCTACAGCCTGCTATATCCTCAATAGAGTCTTGACGGTTAAACGACTTAATAAAACGTGTTATGAGCTTATGCATGGGAGGAAGCCCAACTTGAGTGGTCTTGAACCATTCGGGTCCCCTTGTTCGATTTTAAAGACAAATTCTAAATTTGGTGAAGTAGCCGATGAAGGAATCTTAGTCGGTTATGTTGTTGGGACACCCAACAGACGTGTCTTTAATACATCGACCAGCAAGGTTGAGGTGGTGTGTAACACCGATATCACAAGTTACCAACCGCCAAAACCAAGCAACGGACCTGCTGAGTTTTTCGACTATGTTAAACTTTTTAAGTCTTTTAACATACCGTATTTGGATATTGCTGAAGAAGAAGAGAGAGTTGCTACGAAGATGATCCTTGATGAGGAAGAAAATCTATTGCAAAGACAGCTGATCGATAAATGTCAACCTTCCTCATCAAATGCTATCGATACCCCTGCTGCCTCGACTGAAGAAGAATTTTTCAATCCATTTCACTCTCAGCATGAAACAACCATTGACGAGCTCTCTTCTAACTTGGAAGACAATTTGCATGTCGGTTCTGTTCCGACCACGAGAATTCATAAAGATCACCCTTTGGAGAATGTGATTGGTGATGTGTCCTCCGGTGTACAAACAAGACGTAGCTTGAATGAGCACACCTGTGTTTACACAAGCATCAAGGAGACAGGCATAATCAACGAATGCTTGTACACCTGCTTTATCAGCCAGATTGAACCGAAGAATTATCAAATGGCTCTCAAGGACAGCTCGTGGGTCGAAGCTATGCAAGAAGAGTTGGCTCAATTCAAGAAAATGGAAGTTTGGACTTTGGTTGAAAAACCGAAGCATGTGCATGCGATAGGCACAAAATGGGTTTTTAAGTGCAAGAGAGATGAGAAAGGGATTATTATAAGGAACAAGGCAAGGTTAGTCGTTAAAGGTTTTAATCAACAAGAGGGGATTGATTATAATGAAGTGTTCGCTCATGTGGGAAGATTGGAAGCCATTAGATTGTTTTTGGCGTTTGCTGCTTATAAGAAGATGAAGGTATTTCAGTTGGATGTGAAAAGTGCGTTTCTGAATGGGAAAGTTGATGAGGTAGTGTATGTTGAGCAACCTCCGGGTTTTCCTGACCCAGACTTTCCAGACCACGTGTACAAGTTAAGCAAGGCGTTGTATGGACTTCATCAGGCACCTCGTGCCTGGTACTCAACTTTATCAGATTACTTGCTTGAAAATGGGTTTGAAAGAGGGAAGATTGATAGCACGTTGTTCTTCAAGAGAGAAGGAAGCGACTTCCTGCTGGTGCAAGTCAACGTGGATGACATTATTTTTGCTGCATCAAAAGTCTCCATGTGTCAGGAGTTTGAGTCTGTCATGAAGAAAAGGTTTGAAATGAGTGCTATGGGTGAACTAACTTTCTTTTTAGGATTGCAGGTTGATCAGAAGAAGGATGGGATGTTCATTCATCAGACCAAGTATGTCCATGATGTGCTCAAACGCTTCAAGATGGAGGACAGCACTCCATTCGACACTCCAATCTGCGTCAATCACAAATTGGGTGCTGAGTCAGACGGTGATGCAGATGTGGACCCAACTCAATATCGGGCTATTATAGGTTCTTTAATGTACTTAACTGCTTCTAGGCCTGATATAATGTTTGCTATTTGTCTTTGTGCACGCTTTCAGGAAAACCCAAAAGAATCTCATCTGAAGGGTGTGAAGAGGATACTGAGGTATCTCAAGGGCAAGCCGAAGCTGGGGTTGTGGTACCTGAGAGGAGGAGACTTGGAGCTAGTCGCTTACACAGATTCTGATTATGGAGGGTGCAATCAGAGTCGGAAGTCAACAACTGGAGGATGTCAGTTTCTTGGTGGCAGATTGGTGTCGTGGCAATGCAAGAAGCAGACTTCAGTCGCAATTTCAACCTGTGAAGCAGAATACATGGCAGCATCCAACTGCTGCTCCCAGGTTCTTTGGATTCAACAACAGTTGCGCGACTATGGTCTGAATTTCTTACTTACTCCTATTTGCATTGATAACACAGCTGCTATCTCAGTAACTAACAATCCCGTGAAGCACAGTAAAACTAAACATATTGACATCGTCATTATTTTATACGGGATTGTGCTGAGAAGAAACTGATTGTGCTTGAAAAGGTGGATACGCTTGATAATTTCGCTGATCTTTATACTAAAGCGTTTGACAAAACAAGATTTCAAAACCTTATTGAGCTGAATGGGATGATCAATCCCGAGTAACCATGCTTTTTATGTTCGTTTAAAAAAAAAAAAAAAACGTCACTATCGCTTAGTATTATGTCGGTTGCCTCAGTTTGAAGGACATGTCTTAGGATATATTTGGTCCTCATTTCTACTTGTAGAATATGCGGATAGCCATTAACCAGATGACTGAAAGTGACCGAGGCGGTTTATGATGTGTTTTCATTCTTTCGCTTAAAATTAGTCGATCATACTTAGTTAGAAGGACACATACTAGTATGTGGTCGGTCCAGCTGATCCATTGGATCTTCGGGATAGCCGTTTACCTGAAGACTTTGTTTTTGTTGGGGCGATTGATGTTAAAATTTTTCTTTTTGGGAAATGAAATTATTTTTCAAGTCTACTACTTCGTAAGAAGTTCGTTTGCTATGTTTAACAGAAAATTGATCTAACCTTGGAAAATGATAAATATACTGCTTTTGTGTGCTTAACTAGTGAAGTTATTAGGCTTAAAAGGCTTTAGAACAGTCATTGTATGTCATGGTAGCTTTTTATGGTGCGTAAAAGTAGATGTGATACAAACTAAATCTACTCGATTTTACGTGGAAACTCCTTACGAGTTTTGCATGTCTTCATATATATCTTTCCGAATGATAGGCAGAAAAGCGATTACCCAGTCATACACGAGCCCGTAAGTGTTCTGATTCCCGCAAAGATAGTGTGTGAAGAAACTGCAGTGATCCAGATTCGGGACTTGCAGTTATTTACTACTCTGAAGTCTATGTAAATGTTTATCATAAAAAAAAAAAAAAAAAAAATTAGGAGTTATTGAAACATTCTATAGCTGAAAATGTCAAGACTTCTCAATCATGGAGTAAGAAAGAGAACGGG